>NC_134697.1:98075746-98381037 GCF_050947455.1 Rhinoderma darwinii | reverse complement strand
GAGAGCGTCCATTACTAAGAAGGGGCTTAGTGTTAGCCAGTAATAAGGCCATCACTAACCCCTATTATTACCCCGGTACCCACCGCCACCAGGAGTACCGGGAAGAGCTGGGTACGATCCAGCACCCGACCGTCTGAAGAGAAGGGCCGGCACTGGGGTGGCCGCAGGCTGGTACTATCAGGCTAGGAAGGGACAAAAACCATGGCCCTTCCCACCCTGGTGATGCTAGGCTGCTGCTGCTGCTTTACTGTATCTGGCTGGCTATGAAAAATGGAGGGGATCTCACGTAATTTTTTTTTCAATTTATTTTTAAAAAATGACGAGGGGTTTCCCCAATTTTTCATAACCAGCCAGATACAATAAAGCAGCTGCAGCCTAGCATCCCCAAGGTGGGCAGGGACACTTTTTTGGCCCTTCCCAGCCTGATAATACCAGCCTGCGGCCTAACAGTCGTTTCAGATGGCCAGGTACTGAATCGTACTCGACTCTTCCCGGTATCCCTGGCGGCAGTGGGAACCGGGGTAATAATAGGGGTTAGTGATAGCCTTGTTACTGGCTAATGCTAAGCCCCAGCCTTAGTAATTGAACGCTGTCAATCAGACAGCTGCCATTACTAAGGCCATAATAAAGTATTAAAAAAAAACAGACATAAGATTTTTTTTTTATTGAAATCAAAACTCCCCCATGCAACCCTCTTTCACAATTTTTTTTTTTTTTAAAGTAGATCATTGAAGTAGTCCAATGAATCTACGACGTAGTCCAAACGGTCCAGCGGAACCCACCAAAAAAAAGTTAGCAGTATAAAATGTAAAAAAAAAAATAATTTGCCACAATAGAAACCCCTGCTCTGCCGTTTGCTCTTGTAGGCCACAGCCTGGTTTAGGCCTGAGGCCTACAAGAGATCGGGAGCACGCTGATGACGTCAACTGCCCGGCATGATGACGTCACTGCATCATGCCGACCACGCCGGGCCACTGAACTCGGTTAAAAATCATAAGTCAATTAGGTAATAAAAAGGCGGCATAGAAGATGTTAAACCATTTTCAGTGTTAATGCTGCGTTGCTGATCTGTGATACTAAAGTAATACAGTAAGAAGAATTCTTTAAATCTTCTCTATACATTAAACAGCACTTTACAAATAAACAACTAATGTTTTCCTATTTAATATTTTTTTATATATTGCGTGTTTGATGTGTAAAGGTAGTAATGAGAATACTCCGATAGATTGGGGGGGGGGGCGCCTTATTATAGTTCGCCTCAGGCAGCAGAGGGGCTAGGTTCACCCCTGCTTGATGCCAAGTCTGCCTGTTACCGAATTTTAAACAAGCTTTTTTTTATATAAATAAAATTGGGAATACGTTCCTTTTTAATCACATTACTGCAGCGCTGGATCCAATCTTTTCTATCCTACCAGTGGTACTACCCTGATGGCAGGCCGGTTTGCAGGGGTACTAGCCAACTACGTCACAGATAACACAAGTTTCAAGACCATGCAAAGTTATGGATTTTTGGCATCCCATGGGATATGGGAACAATAAGGAATTCTATCAGTAAGTATTCTGCCTGTTTCTTGGCTAATACTCCTAATCCAATTCCTTCTTCTAGCAGATTTTTTAAAGATTCTTTACATGCGGTGCTTGGTTTCACCACAAGTTTGCGATATGTCGATTCATTGTCTAAAATGGTATGAACGTGTCTGGGATATAAAGAGGAATCTAGAACAACTCCTGCTCCGTAAGATTTGGAGGACACAGTTATACGCTGGATATATGGTGAGCACCTCTGTGTTTTTCCTTTAGCCCTTATGTGTATATAGTGAACCTTTTAGAAGGTTAATCTTTACCCGCTAAGGTGGAAGGGTTGGTTCCAATGCCTAGTTATGGTGGTGACTGAGGAAATAAAGGTCCTTTTAGACGTCCCGGTACTGACCATGAAAACCAGCGCCAATCGACGATACAGCGTGTCACAAGGATCAATCATCGGTAATGTACGGGGGCAAACAATCGTTACTACACCAGACCCCGCACCGATCTGCCAGTCCAGCTGCCTCCGGGCACTGGAAAAACACTGCCGGAAGCAGATGGCTCCGATCACTGAATAGCGGCCGTTCGGCAGAACTGCAGCTTGGCCTCTATTCTTTGACCGGAGCCGTCTGCTTCCGGCAGAGTTGTCCGGTGCCCAGAGGCAGCTGGAGTGGCGGATCGGTGCGTGGTCCAGGTGTCGGACACGCACCGATCATATACTGATGACCTATGCAGTGGATAGGTCATCAGTTGTCAGAACGTGGAAAACCCCTTTAAAGGGAAGGTGTCACGGAAATTTTATTTTTTTATTATATAATATTGCTTTTAGTATGTCATTAAAATAAATTGTATTTATTTGTGTTTTTGTGTTGTACTTTTTACTTTTTTGTTTCTGTTACTTCTCTATGGGGGCTGCCATTTTTTTTTTTCATCTCTGTATCTGTCCATTAACGACACATACAGAGATGGAATACGGCACATACATCCCCATAGAGAATGCGAACGGGAGCCGTTCCATTCACTATAGCGCACGCCGTCTGTGTGGGAACGGCGCATGCGCCACTCCTACACAGACCAAAAGGAAGGTCTTTGGTAGAGCGACATCCGGCGCCATTTTCATGTGGACCGGAAACCACGGGCGGACAGTAAGGTGACAACTTCCGGTCACGGCTTCCGGCCATATGTTGAAGGCAGCGCAGACGCAAGACTAGGAGCGGCAGGGCGGAGGCGGCAGCGGCGGCAGGAGCAGGTAAATTATGTTTGTGTAAGTGATGTGTGTCTATGTTAGTGTTGTCTGCTGAGCACTGTATCTAATCCTCCTACACTGTGCATTCGTTTAGAAAATGGCGGCACACAGTGTAGGAGGTTTGAACATTTCAACCCCCTCCTTTCTCCTGGCACTAGTCAGGATAAAGGAGGGGGGATTCTGTGAGGACACTAGAGCAAGTGTGTCTACTCCAAATTTGCAGCATAAGGCAATGAGGTTGCTTTACCACAAGCCAATGCTGCAATTTTGGGAATTGCTCCCTCTAGTGACCAGTACATGGAAATGTTATAAATTAGAATCTAATTTATAATATTTCCTGACTTGTGAAAAAATTAAAAGAATTAAAACACTGTGTAATCATTTATATACTAACAGTTTAACTGAAAAAGAAAAATAATAATTCTAGCGACACATTCCCTTTAATACTGGCGTTTCATACACCAGTCCTATTAAACAGTTTGCTGGAGTAAGATGCAACACATTTATTAACAGGCGAACGACTCTTAATAAATGTGTCGCATCTTTTAGCTGCAACGTGGCCTGTCATCAGTACTTTCTACATGCTGCGGCCTGTCATCAGTACTTTCTACGTGCTGCGGCCTGCTGTAACAGCCTGAGGGAATCCGGGAGGGAGAATCGGAGTGGTGAGGTAAGTACATTTATAAAATGTATTTTATTGTCTGATTGGGGGGGGCAAACAGTCTGATTGGGGGGAGGTATGGGTCTGGCACGGACCTTTGCCTTGTTACGCCCCCCAGAGATAAATCTGGGCCGCACTATACATATAGAGTTCTGCTATAATTTACATCAGTTACTGGCGTAAATTATAGTAAAATTGTTGGCCATTTCTGCTAAGCCCCGCCCATTTTTTGCCCCCAAAAATGTCAACATTTGTGCATTTTGTGAATTTTCTACGCTAGTAAACTGTTGTAGAAAGGTTAATATATTCCCCCCAAAGGCTACAGACCGTAATACAATATCTTAACCCCTTCCCTCTTTAGCCACTTTTGACCTTCCTGACAGAGCCTCATTTTTCAAATCTGACATGTGTCACTTTATGTGGTAATAACTCCGGAATGCTTTTAGCTATCCAAGCGATTCTGAGATTGTTTTCTCGTGACACATTGGACTTGATGTTACTGGCAAAATTTGCTCGATATGTTCAGTATTTAATTGTGAAAAACACCAAAATATTGCGAAAAATTGCAAACATTTGCATTTTTCTCATCTTTAATGTATCTGCTTGTAAGACAGGCAGTTATAACACACAAAATTGTTGCTAACTAACATTCCCCATAGGTCTACTTTAGATTGGCATCGTTTTTTGAACATCCTTTTATTTTTCTAGGACGTTACAAGGCTTTGAACTTTAGCAGCAATTTCTCACATTTTCAAGAAAATTTCAAAAGGCTATTTTTACAGGGGCCAGTTCACTTGTGAAGTGGCTTTGAGGGCCTTATATATTAGAAACCCCAAAAAAGTCACCCCATTTTGACAACTTCACCCCTCAAAGTATTCAAAACAGCATTTAGAAAATTTCTTAACCCTTTAAACTTTTCACAGGAATTAAAGCAATGTAGGGGTGAAATTTACAAATTTCATATTTTTTGGCAGAAATTAATTTGTAATCCAATTTTCTTTATAACACAGAAAGTTTTACCATAGAAATGCAACCCAATATTTATTGCCCAGATTCTGCAGTTTTAGGAAATATCCCACATGTGGCCGTAGCGTGCTACTGGACTGAAGCACCGGCCTCTGAAGCAAAGGAGCACCTAGTGGATTTTGGGGCCTTATTTTTATTCGAATATATTATAGGCACCAGGTGAGGTTTGAAGGGCTCTTGTGGTGCCAAAAAAGTGAACCCATTTGGGAAACTACACACCTCAAGGAAATTATCTAGGGGTATAGTGAGCATTTTGACCGCACAGGTTTTTTATAGAAATTATTGGAAGAAGGCCGTGAAAATTAAAATCTAAATTTTTTCAAAGAAAATGTAGGTTTAGCTAAGTTTTTCTCATTTCCACAAGCACTAAAGGAGAAAAAGCACCACAACATTTGTAAAGCAATTTCTCCCGAGTAAAACAATACCCCACATGTGGTAATAAACGGCTGTTTGGACACACGGCAGGGCTTAGAACGGATGGAGCACCATTTGGTTTTTGGAGTTCACATTTAGCAGGAATGGTTTGCGGAGGCCATGTCACATTTACAAAGCCCCTGAGGGGATAATACAGTGGAAATCCCCCGCAAGTGACCCCATTTTGGAAACTACACCCATTGTATAACGGCAGGGGGTAGGGAGACGGACAAGTGAGCCCTAATCTACCCGCCACTCTGTCCCTGCCTACTTGCAACGACCCGCCCTAGGCGACGGGGTACAACTGGGCGGCGGTCCCTGCGCTCAGTAAGTGCACGACAAACACGACAAACATACAAGGAACACAAGCAAGGAAAAGGGGCCGTTGCCCACGGCAACACCGTGAGCAACCAGAGTGGTGAACGAGCCGAGTCAAGCCAGGAGTGTGCGAGGTACAAAACGAAAAGCAGAAGAGTAGTCGGTAAGCCAGGGTCGGTATGGAGCAGGATCAAAAATAGCAGGAGCTGTAGCTGGGCCAGGAACCACAAGGAAGGAAACCAAAGCAATAACAAGCACCGAGGGACAGGAAGTGCAGGCTTAAATAGACCGAGGGCGGGAGCTAGCTGAGTCTGGCCAGGTTACGATAGGCTCTCCCACTCCTAAGCCTGCCAGCCTGAATGGTGGAAGCAGGAGTCAGTCTCAGGGATGTATTCTCAGGTGCTGACTGAGTTAACCCCGCAGTGCCTGGCAGATCCTTTACAGTACCCCCCCTTTTATGAGGGGCCACCGGACCCTTTCTAAGTGGACCTGGCTTACTGGGGAAACGCAGGTGGAACCTCCTGACCAATACCCCAGCGTGAACATCCCGGGCGGGTACCCAAGTCCTCTCCTCGGGCCCGTATCCTCTCCAATGGACCAGGTACTGGAGGGAGCCTTGGACCATCTTGCTGTCCACAATCCTGGCCACCTCGAATTCCACCCCCTCCGGGGTGAGGATGGGAACAGGAGGTCTCCTCGAGGGAGCCAAGGACGGGGAGCAGCGTTTGAGGAGGGAGGCATGAAACACGTCGTGTATCCGAAAAGACGGGGGTAACTCCAGCCGGAAGGAGACAGGATTGAGGACCTCAATGACCTTATACGGCCCAATAAACCGGGGAGCAAACTTCTTGGACGGAACCTTGAGACGCAAGTTCCTAGACGACAACCACACCAGATCCCCGACCATAAACAGGGGGTTAGCAGAACGTTTTTTATCAGCCTGAGTTTTTTGTACGCTCTGGGACACCTCTAGGTTTTTCTGAACCTGGGCCCAGACTGTGCACAGTTCCCGATGAACGACCTCTACCTCAGGATTGTTGGAACTACCAGGTGAAACGGAGGAGAACCGTGGATTAAACCCAAAATTACAAAAAAAAGGAGAGACCCCAGACGAGTTACTGACCCGGTTATTAAGGGAAAATTCGGCGAGGGGAATGAAAGAGACCCAATCAAATTGACAGTCAGAGACAAAACACCTTAAGTATTGTTCTAGGGACTGATTAGTCCTCTCCGTTTGGCCATTGGTTTCAGGATGGAAGGCAGAGGAGAAGGACAGATCAATCCCCAACTTCATACAGAAGGCTCTCCAAAACAATGAAACAAATTGTACCCCTCTGTCCGAAACAATATTGACAGGGACCCCATGGAGACGCAGGATGTGTTTGACAAACAAGGTAGCCAACGTTTTGGCGTTGGGTAGTTTCTTGAGGGGCACAAAGTGGCACATCTTACTGAAGCGGTCCACCACCACCCACACCACCGACTTGCCTTGGGATGGAGGCAAATCGGTGATAAAATCCATGGAGATATGTGTCCAAGGTCTCTGGGGAATGGGCAACGAACGCAGTAAGCCCGCTGGTCGGGACCTGGGAGTCTTGGACCTAGCACAAACCTCACAAGCGGCGACGTAGGCCTTAACGTCTTTAGGCAACCCAGGCCACCAATAATTTCTGGTAATGAGGTGTTTGGTACCCAGGATGCCTGGATGGCCAGATAGTGCGGAGTCATGATTTTCCCTAAGTACCCTTAGCCGGAATTGCAGGGGAACAAACAGCTTGTTCTCAGGAAGGTTCCCGGGAGCTGCACCTTGATCAGCAGCAATTTCAGAGACTAAATCAGAATCGATCGAGGAAATGATTATACCTGGAGGCAAAATACAAGCAGGATCTTCCTCCGAAGGAGGGCTGGCCATGAAGCTACGCGACAGTGCATCAGCCTTAATATTTTTAGACCCAGCCCTATAGGTAACCAAAAAATTGAATCTGGTAAAAAATAACGCCCATCGAGCTTGTCTCGGGTTTAGCCTCCGGGCAGATTCTAGGAACACCAGATTCTTGTGGTCGGTAAGGACCGTTACCTGGTGCCTAGCCCCCTCCAGGAAGTGGCGCCACTCTTCAAATGCCCATTTAATGGCTAAGAGTTCGCGGTTGCCAATATCATAGTTACTTTCAGTTGGCGAAAACTTCCTGGAGAAGTAGGCACAGGGGCGGAGATGGGTGAGGGACCTGGTACCCTGGGACAAGACAGCCCCCACTCCCACCTCAGATGCGTCAACTTCCACGATAAATGGCTCCATTTGGTTGGGCTGAACCAGCACCGGGGCCGAGACAAAGCACTTCTTAAGGACCTCAAAAGCCTGGACAGCCTCAGGAGGCCAGTGGAGGAGATCAGCACCTTTGCGAGTGAGGTCCGTAAGGGGCTTAGCGATGACCGAGAAGTTAGCAATAAATCTCCTGTAATAATTAGCAAATCCCAAAAAACACTGTAACGCCTTCAGGGAGGCAGGTTGGACCCATTCCGCCACAGCCTGAACCTTGGCGGGGTCCATGCGGAATTCATGAGGAGTGAGGATTTGACCCAAAAATGGAATCTCCTGTACCCCAAACACACATTTTTCGGTTTTGGCAAACAGTTTATTTTCCCGAAGGACCTGGAGCACCTTCCTGACATGCTCCACGTGGGAGGACCAGTCCTTGGAAAACACCAGTATGTCATCAAGGTACACTACCAGAAAAATCCCCAGGTAATTTCTCAAAATCTCATTTATGAAATTCTGGAAGACCGCAGGGGCATTACACAACCCAAAGGGCATGACGAGGTATTCGAAATGGCCTTCGGGCGTGTTAAACGCAGTCTTCCACTCATCCCCCTCTTTGATGCGAATAAGGTTATACGCCCCCCGTAGATCCAATTTAGAAAACCATTGGGCCCCCTGAACCTGATTAAAGAGATCAGGAATCAAAGGAAGGGGATACTGGTTCCTTACCGTGACCTTATTCAGGCTACGGTAGTCAATGCATGGCCTAAGACCACCATCCTTCTTCCCCACGAAGAAGAAGCCAGCACCTACCGGAGAAGAAGAGGGACGAATGTAACCCTTGGCCAGGGATTCCTGGATATACACTCTCATAGCTTCACGTTCGGGACAAGAAAGATTAAATATCCTACCCTTAGGAAGCTTAGCTCCTGGTACCAATTCGATAGCGCAATCGTATTCTCTATGAGGAGGTAACACTTCGGAGGCCTCCCTAGAGAAAACATCAGCGAAGTCCTGAACAAACTCGGGTAGCGTATTCGCCTCCTTAGGGGGAGAAATAGAATTAACAGAAAAACATGACGTACAACATTCATTACCCCATTTGGTTAGCTCCCCAGTATTCCAGTCAAACGTAGGATTATGCAACTGCAACCAGGGAAGACCTAGCACCAAATCGTACGATAATCCCTGCATCAACAGTACAGAGCATTGCTCCAAATGCATGGAGCCAACAAGGAGTTCAAAAACAGGGGTATGCTGTGTAAAATAACCATTAGCAAGAGGAGTGGCGTCGATACCCACTACCGGGACAGGTTTAGGCAAATCAATAAGAGGCATAGCAAGGGACATAGCAAATTCCACAGACATGATATTAGTAGAGGACCCTGAATCCACAAAAGCACTGCCGGTAGCAGACCTACCACCAAAAGAGACCTGAAAGGGAAGCAAGATCTTAGTACGTTTCATATTTACGGGAAATACCTGTGCGCCCAAGTGACCTCCCCGATGATCACTTAGACGCGGAAGTTCTCTGGCTGCAACCTTACGCTTAGGACAGTTGTTCACTTGATGCTTGTCGTCCCCACAGTAGAAGCAGAGACCATTCTTCCTGCGGAATTCTCTACGTTGTTGGGGGGACACGGAGGCCCCGAGTTGCATAGGTATCTCTGAATCTTTCGGGGAGGAACGAAGCAACGGAGCTTCGGGAGGCATCATGGGGGAGTCGGAGGAGAAAACACATAAACGTTCACGTTGTCGTTCCCTGAGACGTCGGTCAAGTCGTATCGCTAAAGCCATAACCTGGTCTAGGGAGTCACAAGAGGGATAGCTAACTAGCAGGTCTTTCAGGGCATTCGACAGACCCAACCTAAACTGGCACCTTAAGGCAGGGTCATTCCACCGAGAAGCTACGCACCACTTCCGAAAGTCAGAGCAATACTCCTCAACAGGTCTCTTACCCTGACTTAAGGTCACCAGCTGACTCTCGGCAAAGGCAGTCCTGTCAGTCTCGTCATAAATAAGTCCGAGAGCAGAAAAGAAACAATCAACGGAGGAAAGTTCAGGGGCGTCAGGAGCCAAGGAGAAGGCCCACTCTTGGGGCCCTTCCTGGAGCCGGGACATAATTATACCCACCCGCTGGCTCTCAGAACCCGAGGAATGAGGCTTTAAACGAAAGTAAAGCCTACAACTCTCCCGAAAGGAGAGAAAAGTCCTCCGGTCCCCTGAGAACCGGTCGGGCAACTTGAGGTGGGGTTCAAGAGGTGCGGTGCGGGGAACTACCAGGGTAGCATCAGGCTGGTTGACCCTCTGAGCCAGGGCCTGGACCTGTAGGGAGAGACCCTGCATTTGCTGAGCCAGGGTCTCACGGGGATCCATAGTGGTGTCAGGGACCAGGGGTAGACTAGGTATGGGCTTGTTATTATATAACGGCAGGGGGTAGGGAGACGGACAAGTGAGCCCTAATCTACCCGCCACTCTGTCCCTGCCTACTTGCAACGACCCGCCCTAGGCGACGGGGTACAACTGGGCGGCGGTCCCTGCGCTCAGTAAGTGCACGACAAACACGACAAACATACAAGGAACACAAGCAAGGAAAAGGGGCCGTTGCCCACGGCAACACCGTGAGCAACCAGAGTGGTGAACGAGCCGAGTCAAGCCAGGAGTGTGCGAGGTACAAAACGAAAAGCAGAAGAGTAGTCGGTAAGCCAGGGTCGGTATGGAGCAGGATCAAAAATAGCAGGAGCTGTAGCTGGGCCAGGAACCACAAGGAAGGAAACCAAAGCAATAACAAGCACCGAGGGACAGGAAGTGCAGGCTTAAATAGACCGAGGGCGGGAGCTAGCTGAGTCTGGCCAGGTTACGATAGGCTCTCCCACTCCTAAGCCTGCCAGCCTGAATGGTGGAAGCAGGAGTCAGTCTCAGGGATGTATTCTCAGGTGCTGACTGAGTTAACCCCGCAGTGCCTGGCAGATCCTTTACACATTGAGGAAATTATCTAAGGGTATACTGAGCGTTTTGACCCCACAGGTTTTTTGCAGAAATTATTGGAAGTAGGCCCTGACAATAAAAGTCTCCATTTTTTCAAAGAAAATGTAGTTTTAGCTAATTTTTTCTCATTTCCAAAAAGACTGAAGGAGAAAAAGCACAAATTTGTAAAGCAATTTCTCCCGAGTAAAACAGTACCCCACATGTGGTAATAAACGGCTGTTTGGACACACGGCAGGGCTTAGAATGGAAAGAGCGCTATTTGGCTTTTGGAGATCACATTTAGCAGGAATGATTTGCGGAGGCAATGTCGCATTTGCAAAGCCCCTGAGGAGACAAAACAATGAAAACGCCCAAAAAGTGACTCCATTTATGAAACTACACCCCTTGAGGAATCCATCTAGGAGTATTGTGAGCATTTTGACCCCATAGATGTTTCATAGAATTTATTAGAATTGGGCAGTGAAAATAAAAACAATCATTTTTCTTCAATAAGACGTAGCTTTACCGCAAAATTTTTTGTTTTCTCAACAAATAAAGGAAAAAAAGAACCCAAGATTTGTAAAGCAATTTCTCCCGAGTACGGCAATACCCCCATATGTGTCATAAACTGCTGTTTGGGCACACGGCAAGGCTCAGAAAGGAAAGAGCGCCATTTGGAGTGCAGATTTTGCTGGATTGGTTTCTGGGCGCCTGTGGGACCAAAACTGTGGAAACCCCCCAGAAGTGACCACATTTTGGAAAATACACCCCTCAATGCATTTACCTAGGGGTGTAGTAAGCATGTTAACCCTGCAGGTGTTTTGTAGAAATTAGTGTGCACTCGATGTTGCAGAGTGAAAATGAGATTTTTTTTCCATAGATATGCCATTATGTGGTGGTCAGCTTGTGCCACCATAACAAGACAGTTCTCTAATAATTATGCTAGGTTTCCTGGTTTTAGAAACACCCTTCATGTGGCCCTTTTTTTTGCCTGGACATTCGACCAGACTCAGGAGTGAAAGCGTATCATGCGAAATCGAGGCCTAATTTGGAGATTTATAAAGTATTGGTTCACAATTGCAGAGTCTCAGATGTGAAAAAATAAAAAGAAACCCCTGAGAAGTGACCCCATTTGGAAACTGCACCCCTCAAGGCATTTATTAAGGGGTGTAGTGAGCATTTTCACCCCACAGGTCTTTTCCATAAATTATTGTGCTGCGGATGGTGCAAAGTAAAAATTGATATTTTTCCCTAGATATGCCATTTCAGTGGCAAATATGTCATGCCCAGTTTATGCCACTGGAGACACACACCCCAAAAATTGATAAAAGGGTTCTCCCGGGTATTACAATGCCATATATGTGGAAGTAAACTGCTGTTTGGGCACACTGTAGGGTTCAGATGGGTGGGAGCGCCATTTGGCTTTTGGAGCGTGGAATTTGTTTGGTAATAGTTTTGTTTGGAGTCTTACTGGTGTTTCCGTTTATAATGTGGGGCATATGTGAGCTGGGCAGAGTACATCAGGGGCATAGTCAGGGGGTATAATAATGGGGTAAACAATAAAATAATCCATAGATGTGTGTTACGCTGTGAAGCAATCCTTTCTACACAGGCCGGTGTCGCACTGATATATGGCGTCCTTTCTTATGCCCCTTTTGGTCCACACTCCGCACCTTTGTAGTTTGGGGAATTTTGCTGTGAAGTGTTGTCCTGGTATAATACGGGCACCCTCGCTTCCAGCAGATATGTTTGGGCCCTCCCCTTCCTGGTTCCCTAATTTTAGATTCTTGATAAATCACCTCTTGAAACAGAAGAAATGTTCTCCTCGGGCACAACTGTATATTTTTTATTTCCAGCCTTATTGGAGCCATAACTCATATTATTTTTTCACAGATGTAGTGGTATGAGGGCTGGTTTGTTGCAGGACGAGCTGTAGCGATTATTGGTACCATTTTGGGGTACATGTGACTTTTTTTTATCACCTTTTATCCTATTTTTTTGGGATGCCAGGTAAACAAAAAAACGCAATTCTGTCACAGCTTTTTTAGTTTTTTTTATACAGCGTTCACCATGCGTTATAAATTACATGTTACCTTTATTCTGCGGGTCAGTACGATTCCGGCGATACCTAATTTATAGAACTTTTTTATGTTTTACAACTTTTTGCACAATAAAATTACTTTTGTAAAAATAATGTATTTTTTCTGTCGTCAAGTTGTGAGAACCATAACTTTTTAATTTTTTTGTCGACGGAGCTGTATGAGGGCTTGTTTTTTGCGGGACGAGCTATAGTTTTTATAGGTACCATTTTTGGATATGTGCGACTTTTTGATCACTTTTTATTCCAATATTTGTAGGGCAAAGTGACCAAAAAACAGAAACTCAGGTATAGTTTTCTACGGGGTTTTTTTACGCTGTTCACCGCGTGCAATAAATAATATAATATTTTTATACCTCAGGTTGTTACGGTCGCGGCAATACCAAATACATATGGTTTATTATTATTTTTTAATAATAAAGGACTTGATAAGAGTAAAAGGGGGATTGTGTTTTATTTTATTACTTGAAACTTTTATTGTTTTCAAACTTTTATTTTTTTCACTTTTTTTTACACTTTTTTATACTTTCTTTTAAAAAAAATTTCAAGTCCCACTAGGGGACTTGAAGTTCCAACTGTCTGATGTTTTTTTTCTAATACATTGCACTACCTACTTAGTGCAATGTATTAGATCTGTCAGTTATTCACTGACAGCAAGCCGATAAGGCTTCACCTTCCGGCGGGGCCTAATCGGCTTCCGTAATGGCAGAGCAGGAGACTATTGTGTCTCCTGTTGCCATAACAGCAGTCGCCAGTCCTGATTGCCTGTCAGGGCTGGTGATCTGCTAGTAACCACTACGATGCAGCAATCGCTTTCGATTGCTGCATCGAAGGGGTTAATGGCAGGGATCGGAGCTACCTCCGGTTCCTGCCATTACAGGTGGATGTCAGCTGTAACATACAGCTGACTTCCACCGCTGATGACGCCGGATCAGCTCCTGACCCGGCGCCATCTTGCCGGCGGCTACGGAAGCCAATCAGGCTCCGCCGCCGGGCGGATTTTGACCGGCATCCGTACTAGGCAGACCGGGAGGCCAGTATTAGGCCTCCAGTTGCCATTGCAGACACCAGAACCCTGGCAATGTCATTGCTGGGGTTCCGATGAGCTGCAAACACCTTAAGTGCAGCACTCGCGTTTGAGCGCTGCACTTAAGGAGTTAATGGTGGGGATCGAAGCTCATTTCGGTCCCTGCCATTACATCCGGATCTCAGCTGTAAGATACAGCTGAGATCCGGCGATGATGGCACCAACTCAGCTTCAGAGCCGGTGCCAAACGGCAATTTGCGGGAAGTCATAGCTTTCCATGGCGTACCCATACGGAAAATGTCGGGAAGGGGTTAATGTAAGGATGTGTACACTTAATTGTGCAGCAACGCTTGTTGTCTCCATTCTATGTCAGTGTGGGAAGTAGATGTCCGGCCTTATGATTTTGTGATATGTGATAGACCCAGAATCCCAATCACCAAACCAAAGAATGCAAAATAAAGACACAAAACATTATAATTGGGTGTTAAATGGTCAAAACTTTTATTATATTATATGACCAAACCCAAAATGGCAAACCTCCGACTCACGAAGAGTCACCCTCCAGCACGCAGGAAAGGAAAAACCCCCTGTGGGGGAAACCTCTAGGGAAACCATGGCTGGAGGATTGCCCTTCCTCTGGGCTTAGAAGGTGCCAAAATATCATTTGTAGCAGAATTTGTACGTTTTCTCAGATTTTCAAGGAAAGACATTACAATGAACGAACGACATAAAACACATAAATCGGCTGATCTGGTTGGCTAGGCGGATGTCTCTCTTCCTGGGCACCCATTAAAATGAATGGGCGATCCACGGATGAGACGGGTCCTCCAGATGCCTCCTTGTAGCACCTGTCTCCGCTCTGGCTAATAGAGGGGGATCTCCTGCTGGAAACCCCCCTCTACTACAGACAACCCGTATGAAGAGGATGGCATCACTGTGATGAAGAAGTGGTCTGGGGTGAAGGGTTTCCCTGCTAGAACCTCCAAATTACATCAGGTCGGCATTGGTGGGTAAGTCAAGCTCAAGGTCCTCAGTCCCATCCAATATGGCGCTGAATGTGGCAGTAAAACCTTCTAATATGGAATCTTCTTTATGTCATAAACATTTGTATTTATGACATCAGCACCTTCATCATCATTACTACAGGAGTTTATTACCTCTGCACAACTCATACATTGTGACGTCACCCACAGTGGTCTGAAGTGTTAACCCTTTACTGACTGGCAGTGTACTTACCACAGAGGCCATAAAGCTGAATAGAACATATCAGCGGCCATAAAGGAAAAGGGATAATGCAGGGAGCATCTCCGCACAAGAACAATCCATGACAAAGGGTTGTCCAGGATGAGATAACTTGTCTGCTTTCTCCAAAAACCAGCACCACACCTGTCCATAGGTTGTGTGTGGTACTACAGCTCATTACTGTCACGGAGCGGGTTAGTGGACCCACTAGGCCGTACCGCAGTAGCGGGAAGGCAGCTGGCCAAACCACAGGAAACTCCAGAAATACAATGTCCCGCAAAAGGGTAGCTGGATAGTTCAGACGGTGACCAAAGCTCTGGCACAGATGGAGATGGTTGCAGCAGACAGCGCCAAACGTGGCGGATGACACAGGAGCCGCAAGTTGTGCCAGACGTGGCGGATTCCTGGGGACGTGGCAGATGACACAGGATGTGGCGGATTCCTGGGGACGTGGAAGATGACACAGGACGTGGCAGATTCCTCTGGACGTGGCAGATTCCTCTGGACGTGGCAGATGACACAGGACGTGGCAGATTCCTCTGGACGTGGCAGATGACACAGGACGTGGCAGACTCCTCTGGACGTGGCAGATGACACAGGACATGGCAAATTCCTCTGGACGTGGCAGATGACACAGGACGTGGCACGACTTGATACTAAGGCAAAGCACGGGAAACAGGAACGGGAAACACTAAGGGACCATTTGCAAGACAGACTGGGAAAACTAACAACGCTCAGGCAAGAATTAGAAGGCCAGGGGCCTTCTTATAGACCAGGAAATCGTGGCAGTTGATGATGATGACTTCCTCCTATTTGCGCTCGCTGGCCCTTTAAGGCCGGGCATGAGCGTGCGCGCGCACCCTACGGGACACAGCCGAATGGAGTGGAAGTGAACGCTGGCGTCTCCTAGGAAGGAGATGGGGACCAGCGCTCACAGATCCTTGGCTGCGGGCGTCGGGAGGTGAGTAAACCCGACGGCCCACGGCCATGGACGCTAAAATTACCATTCACTTGAATGGAGCTAAACTGCAATACCAGATACAACCTGTGGATAGGTGTGGTGCTGTTTTTGGAAGAAAGCAGCCATATTTTTCTAATCCTGCACAGCCCCTGTTAGAAATAGTTCAAAAAAAGTGGGGGGAGAAGGAGAAGAAGGGGAGAGGGAAAGAAGAAATTAAAAAAAGGGGAAAAGAGGAACTCTGAGGTAAAATAAATCAAACTAGACTGAAAGGAGTCTGCTGGAGGTGCCAGATGGAAAGACAGATTTCTGCCATGGGGACCAGATTAGTTGAAATGTATCTTGAAGGGGGGCTTCAGTGAGTGGGTTTTAACCCCTTCCCGCCCTATGAAGTGCTGTTGCATTGAAAAACTATGCAGTTCATCTTCGAATGCAGCGTCACAAAAACAAATTATTTTGTAAAAAATAAAACTATATAAATTTGGTATCGCCATAATCGTAACGACCCGCAGAATCAAGTTATCATGCAAATCATGCCGCCCGATGAACATTGTAGAATCAAAACAGAAATGGCGGAATTACAGGTTTTTTTTCAATTCACCCTACAAAATGTAGTTTTTAAAAAAAAAAAAATTAATACATTATATGGTACATTAGGCCGCAGGGTAAATTCCACATAAACAGCGCCATTCACCGGTTAACTATTTAAATGATACCAGTTCAAGTGACCTTTATCGAAAAACACCATAAGAAATGTTTTCACAATTAACCTTTTAATTGGGCCTAGCATGTGTGGTACTGTCTGCTAAGCCGTTGTATCTAAGCATATTATATGTGATACTGTCTGCTAAGCCGTTGTATCTCAGCATATTATATGTGATACTGTCTGCTAAGCCGTTGTATCTAAGCATATTATATGTGATACTGTCTGCTGAGCCGCTGTCTCCTATCAAGTAGCAGAGCTATCAGGTGACATAGTCTTAGGGTTCACACGCAAAGTCAAAAATGGCTGAAGATTACAGAGCTGTTTTCAGAGAACACAGCCTTTGATTTACAGCCGTTTTTGAAGCTGGAAACGTTTTTTGAGGTGTTTTTTTCTAGATGTTTTTGGAGCTGTTTTTCCATTGACACAATGAAAAACATCTCCAAAAACGGCTCAAGAAGTGACATGCTCCTTCTTTTTACGTGCCGTTTTAAAATACAATAGGCAGATGTTTGTAGGCATTGGGCTACCGATTTTTCAGGCGTATTTGAAGGCGTTTACGCCCCGAAATACGCCTGAAAACACAGCGTGTGAATATACCCTTATAGATACGCTGCACAGATATATATATATTTTTATTTCTTTTTTAGGGGGGTGGGCAAAACACATGTCTTGTGGAACAAGACAGTCTGATTAGTGGGGGAGATACAGGGTCTGGCTTAGGCCTCTTGTTACACACTCAATGTAAAATTGTACACTAGCTCGGAGCTGGCGTTGATTTCTGCTTTACATTACGCCCGTTACTGGCATAAATGATAGTAAAATTGTCGGCCCTTTCCGCAAAGCGCCACACACTTTTCAAAAAGTGCCAAGCGCAGCATAAACTGCCCAAAACTATCCCGCACTTTTGGGACTTTTCTATGCCAGATAAGACGCTTAGCAAGGTTAATAAATTCTCCTCTAAGGCTACAGACAGTAATGCATTATCTTAATGCAAGGATGTGTACACTCAGTGTCTGACTGAGGTACCTTGGACCCAACAAAGGAAATAATTCTTGGGGGTCTACCCTTCAACTATATAGAAATAATGTGAACAATCTTAATTGTGTACTAAAAACATGTGTAGTAGAACAAAGACCAATATTCCCACCATATTGTGACAGATATCAGTCCTACACAGGCATTCTGCAGACCATATAAGCGAATACAGTGCAGTGAAATTCAGTGACTAACAGGTGACATCTTCTCAGATTGGAGTCGTTCACGTTCTCTTTTCTTCTTCATCCGGCCCAGAACGCCATTATGACTTCTTCCAGTCTTCTTCATCTCCAATGCCCAAGCGCGAACCACAAGATACGTCATGAAAGTGTTGATGTAACCTAGATACCACGTGTAATGACGGGGTAGAGAGACAGACAGGTGAGCCCTAATCTACCCGCCACTCAGTCCCTGCCTACTTGCACGCCCCGTCCTAGGCAACGGCGTACAACTGGGCGACGGTCCCTACGCTCAATATGTGCACGACAGACAAACAGACATGGGTACACAGAAGCTAAGGGAAATGGGGCAGTTGCCCATGGCAACACCGTGAGCAAAAGGCATAGTGAACTAGCCGAGTCAAACCAGGAGTGTACGAGGTACCAAACGCAGAGCAGGAGCGTAGTCAGTAAAGCCAGGGTCAAAATGAAGCAGAGGTCAATAATAATAGCAGGAGCAGCAGAGCCAGGCAACAGGAAAGAATCACAGGCAAAGACAAGCAGGAAATTAAGGTATAAATAGACCGAGGGCGGGAGCTAGAACCGTCTGGCCAGGCTGTGATAGGTTCTCCCACTCCTGAGCCTACCAGCCTGAGTGGTAGCAGATCGAGTCACTCTATCACACCTAAGAGTAGGTGCAGACTGATTAACCACGGGCGTCAACACTGAAGCTGTGTCTGGCAGATCCTTTACACCACGTTCCCATGACCCAATGTGACACATCACAGCGTATTCAAATCATGGAAGCGTCCGGTCTACATGACTACCAACCGTCATGGTGTGCAAACCTTAGATCAAAATTTTGACATATAACTAACTAACTATAAACCTCATAAGGTAATTTTCTTTAGCTATTATACCAGGATGTAGGCGGAGGAGCAGGCTAAGAGAACGGAAAGCGGCCGAGGCGGGAGTTGGGCCAGAGTGAATATGACGCTTGACTGGGGTCTGGGGAGGGGAAGGGGAGAGAGACAGGTGGGAAGATGGGAGCAGAGGGGCAACATAAAAAAAATTATTAAACTGAATCTACTGCTTTAAAACAGTCACTCACCAAGTTGCAGAGCTGGCCGCTGCTTCTGGCCCCTGCATGGGTCCCATTCCTTTCTACAAACCAATTACCGCTGATCATAACCTTGATGAGCGGCGGCTGCCCACTTTATTTTACTTTTGTGGCCAGGCCCCTGACAGTAGTACCAGCGGTACTACCCTGATGGCAGGCCTGTTTGCAGGGGTACTAGCCAACTACGTCACAGATAACCCAAGTTTCAAGACCATGCAAAGTTATGGATTTTTGGCATCCCATGGAATATGGGAACAATAGGGAATTCTATCAGTAAGTATTCTGCCTGTTTCTTGGCTAATACTCCTAATGCAATTCCTTCTTCTAGCAGATTTTTTAAAGATTCTTTACATGCGGTGCTTGGTTTCGCCACAAGTTTGCGATATGTCAATTCATTGTCTAAAATGGTATGAATGTGTCTGGGATATAAAGAGGAATCTAGAACAACTCCTGCTCCATAAGATTTGGAGGACACAGTTATACGCTGGATATATGGTGAGCACCTCTGTGTTTTCACCTTTAGCCCTTATGCGTATGTATGAACCTTTTAGATGGTTAATCTTTACCCGCTAAGGTGGAAGGGTTGGTTCCAATGCCTAGTTATGGTGGTGACTGAGGAAATAAAGGTCCTTTTAGACGTCCCGGTACTGACCATGAAAACCAGCGCCAATCGACAATACAGCGTGTCACAAGGATCAATCATCGTTAATGTATGCGGGCAAACAATCGTTACTACGCCAGACCCCGCACCGATCTGCCAGTCCAGCTGCCTCCGGGCTCCGGACAACACTGCCGGAAGCAGATGGCTCCGATCACTGAATAGCGGCCGTTCGGCAGAACTGCACCTCGGCCTCTATTCTTTGACCGGAGCCATCTATTTCCGGCAGTGTTGTCCGGTGCCCGGAGGCAGCTGGAGTGGCGGATCGGTGCGAGGTCCGGGTGTCGGATACGCACCAATCATATACTGATGACCTATCCAGTGGATAGGTGATCAGTTGTCAGAACGTGGAAAACCCCTTTAAAGGGAAGGTGTAATGTAAAAAAAATTTTTATATATAATATTGCTTTTAGTATGTCATTAACCCCTTAATGACCGCCGATACGCCTTTTTACGGCGGTCATTAGTGGGCTTTATTCTAGAGCACCGCCATTCTACGTCGCTGCTGTAGAATAAAGTAAACAGAGCAGGGAGCCGTGAAATCTCCCTGCTCTCAGCTGCCAGAGGCAGCTGAGGGCTGGGAGCGTCCCTGCTCTGCCAGGTGAGATCGATATGAGTATCGATCTCACCCGTTTAACCCTTCAGATGCGGTGCACAATAGCGAGCACCGCATCTGAGTGGTTTTGGAGAGAGGGAGGGAGCTCCCTCTCATCTCACTGACACCCGGCGATAAAATCGCCGAGTGTCTGTATCTTCTATGGCAGCCGGGGGTCTAATAAAGACCCCCAGGTCTGCCTGGAGCGAATGCCTGCTAGATCATGCCGCAGGCATGACCTAGCAGATGCCTGTCCGTTTTAAACGGACAGGCAGTAATACACTGCAATACAAAAGTATTGCAGTGTATTATAATAGCGATCGGAGGATAGGGAAGTCCCCTAGTGGGACTAGTAAAAAAGTAAAAAAGTTTAATAAAGTTAATAAAAAAAAAAAGTGAAACAAAAAAAATGAAAAACCCACTTTTTCCCCTTACAAAATGCTTTACTATTAAAAAAAACTACAATAAAGCAAAAAAGTTACACATATTTGGTATCGCCGCGTCCGTAACGACCCCGACTATAAAGCTGTTACATTATTTAACCCGCACTGTGAACGCCGTAAAAAATAAAATAAAAAACAATGGAAAAATTGCTGTTTTCTGTTAATCCTGACTTTAAAAAAATGTGATAAAAAGTGATCAAAAAATCGCATCTACTTTCAAATGGTACCAATAAAAACTGCAAGTCGTCCCGCAAAAAACAAGACCTTATACAGCTATGCCGACGCAAAAATAAAAAAGTTACAGCTCTTTGAATGTGACAATGGAAAATGAGAATGCAAGCAGGGGGAAGGGGTTAAAATAAATTGTATTTATTTGTGTTTTTTTGTTGTACTTTTTACTTTTTTGTTTCTGTTACTTCTCTATGGGGGCTGCCATTTTTTTTTTTCATCTCTGTATCTGTCCATTAACGACACATACAGAGATGGAATACGGCACATACATCCCCATAGAGAATGCGAACGGGAGCCGTTCTATTCACTATAGCATACGCCGTCTGTGTGGGAACGGCGCATGCGCCACTCCCACACAGACCAAAAGGAAGGTCTTTGGTAGAGCGACATCCAGAGCCATTTTCATGTGGACCGGAAGCCACGGCCGGACAGTAAGATGACGACTTCCGGTCGCGGCTTCCGGGCATATGTTGAAGGCAGCACAGACGCAAGGACTAGGAGCGGCAGGGCGGAGGCGGCAGCAGCATCAAGAGCAGGTAAGTTATGTTTGTGTATGTGATGTGTGTGTGTGTATGTTAGTGTTGTCTGCTGAGCACTGTATCTAATCCTCCTACACTGTGCATTCACTCAGAAAATGGCGGCACACAGTGTAGGAGTTTTGAACATTCAACCCCCTCCTTTCTCCTGGCACTAGCCAGGATAAAGGAGGGGGGATTCTGTGAGGACACTAGAGCGAGTGTGTCTACTACAAATTTGCAGCATAAGGCAATGAGGTTGCTTTACCACATGCCAATGCTGCAATTTTGGGAATTTCTCCCTCTAGTGACCAGCACATGGAAATGTTACATAGTTACATAGTTAGTACGGCTGAAAAAAGACACATGTCCATCAAGTTCAACCAAGGGACGGGAAAAGGGAAGGAAAAATTTCTACACATAGGAGCTAATATTTTTTTGTTCTAGGAAATTATCTAACCCTTTTTTAAAGCCATCTACTGTCCCTGCTGTGACTGCTCCTGCGGTGTCTACTGTCCCTGCTGTGACGGCTCCTGCGGTGTCTACTGTCCCTGCTGTGACCAGCTCCTGCGGTGTCTACTGTCCCTGCTGTGACGGCTCCTGCGGTGTCTACTGTCCCTGCTGTGACGGCTCCTGCGGTGTCTCCTGTCCCTGCTGTGACGGCTCCTGCGGTGTCTACTGTCCCTGCTGTGACGGCTCCTGCGGTGTCTACTGTCCCTGCTGTGACGGCTCCTGCGGTGTCTCCTGTCCCTGCTGTGACGGCTCCTGCGGTGTCTCCTGTCCCTGCTGTGACGGCTCCTGCGGTGTCTACTGTCCCTGCTGTGACGGCTCCTGCGGTGTCTACTGTCCCTGCTGTGACGGCTCCTGCGGTGTCTCCTGTCCCTGCTGTGACGGCTCCTGCGGTAGGCTATTCCATAGATTCACAGTTCTCACAGTAAAGAAGACTTGTCGCCTCTGCAGCTTGAACCTTTTTTTCTCCAGACGGAGGGAGTGCCCCCTTGTTTTTTGAGGGGGTTTTACAAGGAACAGGATTTCACCATATTTTTTGTATGTGCCACTCATATATTTATATAAGTTAATCATGTCCCCCCTTAGTCGTCTTTTTTCAAGGCTAAATAGGTTTAATTCTTTCAATCTTTCCTCATAACTTAAATTCTCCATGCCCCTAATTAGCTTCGTTGCTCTTCTTTGTATTTTTTCCAACTCCAGGGCATCCTTTCTATGAACTGGAGCCCAGAACTGAACTGCATATTCTAGATGAGGCCTCACTAATGCTTTGTAAAGTGGTAATATTACATCCCTGTCCCGCGAGTCCATGCCTCTATAATACACGACAATATCCTGCTGGCCTTTGAAGCAGCTGATTGACACTTCATGCTGTTATTGAGTTTATGATTTACAAGAACACCCAGATCCTTCTCAACAATTGACTCCCCCAGTGTAGCGCCCCCTAGGACATATGATGCTGCAGATTATTACACCCAGGTCCTTCTCAACAAGTGAATCCGCCAGTGTAGCGCCCCCTAGGACATATGATGCATGCAGGTTGTTACACCCAGGTCCTTCTCAACAAGTGAATCCGCCAGTGTAGCGCCCCCTAGGACATATGATGCCTGCAGATTATTACACCCAGATCCTTCTCAATAAGTGACTCCCCCAGTGTAGCTCCCCCTAGGACATATGATGCATGCAGGTTGTTGGTACCCAGATGCATAACTTTACATTTATCTATATTAAACTTCATCTGCCAAGTGGACGCCCAAACACTTAGGCCTCATTTACACGAGCGTATTATACGCGCGTGCGACGCGCGTGCTTTTCACGCGTGTCGTACGCACCTATAATAGTCTATGGGGCTGTTTAGACGATGCGTGAATTTTGCGCTGCGTGAGTGCGTTGCGTAAAACTCACGACATGTTCTATATTCTTGCGTTTTTCACGCAACACGCACCCATTGACTTCAATGGGTGCGTGAAAACAACGCATGCCACACGGACGCTACTGCGTTGCATGCGCGAAAATCACGCAAGAGCTGTCAAAAGGATGAATGTAAACAGAAAAGCACCACGTGCTTTTCTGGTTACAAACATCCAAACGGAGTGTCAAATTAGAGATGAGCGCACCGAACTTCACCGGGTTCGGCCGAACTCGTTTTGACCGAACCCGGCAAAAAATGTTCGGGTATGCGACGTCAGGAGACAGTCACTGCCCACGGTGCTCAAAGACTTAAACTGTTTCAGCACCATGGACAGTGACTTTCGATCACAATATACATATACGTGTAAAAAAAAACAGAAGTTCGGACTTACCGATAAGTCCCGGCTCCTTCCTCCAGTCCGACCTCCCGGGATGACAATTCAGGCCAAGTGACAGCTGCAGCCAATCACAGGCCAAGCACAGGCTGCAGCCAATCACAGGCTGCAGTGGTCTCATGGCCTGGCGCGTCATCCTGGGAGGTGGGGCCGGATGACAAAAGAGGGACGCGTCACCAAGGCAACGGCCGGGAGACCGGACTGGAGGAAGCAGGCAGTTCATGGTAAGTTTGAACGTCTTTTTTTATTCACAGGTTGGTGTATATTGTGATCGGCATTCACTGATGAGGGTGCTGAAAGAGTTACTGCCGATCAGTTAGCTCTTTCAGCACCTTGGACAGTGACGGGCGTCGACTAGCCTCATCTCTATGATGGCGGCTGCGTGAAAATCACGCAGCCGCGCATCATACACGGATGACACACGGAGCTGTCAAATGCCTTTTGCGCGCGCAAAACGCAGCGTTTTTTGCGCGCGCAAAACGCACACGCTCGTGTAAATCCGGCCTTAGTTTGTTTAAATCTGCCTGCAATTCATGAACATCTTCCATAGACTGAACTATATTACATATCTTGGTGTCATCTGCAAAAACAGAAATAGTGCTATCAATCCCATCCTCTATATCATGAATAAATAAGATGAATAATAGTGGTCCCAGCACTGAACCCTGGGGTACACCAATTATAACTGGGGACCATTCAGAGAAGGAATCATTGACCACAACTCTCTGGATACGGTCCTTGAGCCAATTCTCAATCCAATTACAAACTATACTTTCTAAACCTATAGTCCTTAATTTACCCATTAGGCGTCTATGGGGGACAGTGTCAAATGCCTTTGCAAAGTCCAAAAACACTAAATCCACAGCGGCCCCTCTGTCTAGGCTTCTGCTCACCTCTCCAGTGGCGTAGCTATAGGGGTCGCAGCGGTCGCACTTGCGACCGGGCCCCTAAGCCTGGGGGGGCCCACGGGCCCCCGTTGCCATACTGTATGCTTCCAAAAAAAATCTTCTGTGCCGTAAAGCCGGCACTTCCTGGTTACGGTCACATGGTACACTTAGTGTACCATGTGACCGTGTTGTCACGTGACACGTCTTCCGGACAGTGGAGTGGAAGAGTCGGTGCCGAGGACTCCAGGTGAGCTGCAGTCTGTGTTGTGTTGTAATGTATTGTGATGTAATGTGTTGTGATGCCTTGTAATGTATTGTGCTGTTTGCGGTGGAGAGGAGGGGGGGGGGCGTTAAATCACAGCCCCCCCTCCTCTCTCCACCGCAAACTTCACAATACAACACAATACAGTATAGTACACATGACTATGAGAGCGGGGCTGCGGCTGTGTAATACAGCCATTGCCCCGCTCCTGAGTCCTGACATGTGCGCGCCGTCAGCATGATGTGATGCGGCCAGCGCTGCACTAATGATCTGCGGCACTGAAGACAGAACATGGCGGGTGCACTGCAAAACACCCCCATGTTCTGTCCTCAATGCCTGAACCGCCGCTCATTAGTGCAGCGCCGGCCGCATCACCTCAGGCTGACCGCGCGCACACTTATTGTCAGGAGCGGGGCAATGACTGTATTACACAGTCGCAGCCCCGCTCTATAACGGCGGAGATCAGAGAAACCTCTCATCTCCGCCGCTATTCTCCTGAATGCTGCGATCAAAGCCGACTGCAGCATTCAGGGGAAAGTGAGAAGGGGGGATGCCCCTGGATCGTGTCACAGGGAATTCCTGTGACGCGATCGAGGGCCATACCATATATGGGCAGACAGCCCTGGGGTCTATTGAAGGACCCCAGGGCTGTCTTACCATATTTCCTGTTAGGGCATACTGAGGTATGTCCTAACAACTGCCTGTGTGCTATCTGTCCACAGGTTAATGTACTGACATATATCTGATATATGCCAATACATTGAAGTTTAAAAATAAAGTAAAAACAAAGTAATGTTAAATAAAAAAAACACACATTCACCTTTTTTACTATAAACATTAAAATAGTTCTCAATACATAAAATATACACATATTGGGTATTGGCGCGGCCGTAATAACCTGCACAACGATTTTTTTTTGCATTATTTGTGATGTGTGCGCTGTAAAAAAATAAAATAAACTGCTTTCTATCACTTATTGTGAGGCACAAGGTGTGAAGAATTTAACCTCCATGTGCCTCACATTAATAGTAATTAACCCCATCATGTACCTCACACATTAACCCATTATGACTGAGAAACATGACGGGATTAATTACTATTAACGTGAGGCACATTCAAAATTCAGCATCACACCTCGTGCCTCACATTAGAAAACGAAAGAACTTTTTTTTTTTATTACTGTAAACGAAGTATCGGTATCAAAGTCCAAATTTTGGTATCGTGACATCCCTACACTGTGGGTCGCGTCCCCCTGGGGATTCGTGTGAAGACCTCCGGGGGGTCGCGAGTCACTCACCGAGGTCCCGATTCCATTCAATCCTGGAGCAAGGAGCTGACATCTCCTTGATCCAGCATTCACTGTGCCCTGAGCAGCTCGACGCAGGCAGGCGGGATGTAGCGACATCTTCGCGCCTGTCTGCTCCGAGTCACTCATAGCACAGACCGGAGGAGGCGAAGGATCCTGCACCCGGCGTGGGAACGGGCATAGGTAAGTAATTATGCTATTTCTTTTATTATGCACATATGGGGGCATTATACTGTATGGGGGGGGGGTGCTGATATTGTGTGGGGGGCATTATACTGCATGGGGGCAGATATGGCATGGGGGCTGATAAGATGGGGGCATTATACTGAATGGGGGCTGATATGGGGGAATTATACTGAATGGGGGCTGATATGGGGGAATTATACTGTATGGGGGCTGATATGGGGAGCATTATACCGTATGGGGCTGTTATGGGGGGGCATTATACTGTGTGGGGGCAGCTATGGGAGCATTATACTCTGTGGGGGCATTATACTATGGGGGCTGTTGGGCAAAGCGTCTGGGCATAGGCACGCACAGGGGTCTGATGATAATGATGATGGTGGTGTTGGGGAGTGGTAGGGGGGCCCAAGCTGAATTCTTGCACCCGGGCCCATGAGCCTTTAGCTACGCCCCTGCACCTCTCATATAATCACTATATCCACAGCGGCCCCTCTGTCTAGGCTTCGGCTCACCCCTCATATAAACACTAAATCCACAGCGGCCCCTCTGTCTAGGCTTCTGCTCACCTCTTCATAAAAACAGATTAGGTAAGTTTGACAACTTCTGTCCTTAGTAAAACCATGCTGGCTGTCACTTATAATGCTATTTATTGTCACATAATCCTGTATATAGTCCCTCAATAGCCCCTCAAACATTTTCCCCACAATTGATGTTAAGCTTACTGGTCTATAATTACCCGGGGAAGACCTAGAGCCCTTTTTGAAAATAGGCACCACATTTGCCCTGCGCCAGTCCCTTGGCACTATACCACTCATGAGAGACTCTCTAAATATTATGAAGAGGGGGACAGAAATAACTGAACTAAGCTCCTTAAGAACTCTAGGGTGTAACCCATCTGGTCCAGGGGCCTTGTGTACATTTATTTTATTTCATTTAGCTTGGACCATATCTACATTCATCCAATTCAGTATATCAACTGATATATTAACAGCACTGGCACCGGCTACATCAGCTGCTCTTTCTTCTGTTGTATATACAGAGCTAAAGAACCCATTTAGTAACTCTGCCTTCTCTTGATCCCCTGTGATCAACTCCTCATTACCACTATCTAGGGGTCCTACATGTTCAGACCTTGACTTTTTAGCATTTACATACTTGAAGAATTTTTTAGGATTTGTTTTACTATCCTTGGCCACCTGCCTTTCATTTTGTATTTTTGCTAATTTTATTACATTTTTACAGATTTTATTAAGCTCCTTATATTTTACAAAGGCTACAGCTGTACCCTCAGATTTGTATTTTTTAAATGCCCTTTTTTTGTCATGTATTGCCCCTTTCACAGAAGATGTAAGCCATGTGGGGTTTAATTTGAGTCGTTTATACTTGTTACCTATAGGAATACATTTTGCACTATAATTACCCAAAGTAGATGTGAAAATCTCCCATTTATCATTTGTCCCATTATTTGACATTAGTTCTTCCCAGTCCATATCCTGAATTGCCGCCCTCATCCTGGGGAAATTGGCTTTCTTAATATTAAGTGTTTTTGTCCTCCCGGCCTGCGTTTGTTTTTTACAGTATAGGTAAAATGTAACTATATTATGATCACTGTTACCGAGGTTTTCACGAACATTGACATTCCCAACAAGATCTGCATTATTAGAAATGACCAGATCCAACAGAGCTTCACCTCTAGTCGGGTCTTCCACAAACTGGCCCATATAATTAAAATCTCCCATTATCACTACAGTACCCGCCTGTGCAGCCCGCTCCATCTGTTTATATAGCTGAACTTCCATCTCCTCAGTTATATTGGGGGTCTATAGATTACACCAAAAGTAATTTTTTCAGTGTTTACCTCCCTTTCTAGTTCCACCCACAAGGTTTCAACCTCCTCACAGTATTCACCCACTATTGTCTCTTTCACACTCGCCTTCATATCGCTTCTCACATACAGACATACACCACCACCTTCATATCACTTCTCACATACAGACAGTCTGCTAGTCTGTTCTGGGTTATTGTAATACAGATGGAGCAGACTATAGTTGCTAGTCTGTTCCGTGTTAGTGTAATACAGGTGGAGCAGACTATAGTTTGTTGTCTGTGCCGGGTTATTATATTAAAGGTGAAGTAGACTATAGTTGCTTGTCTGTTCCGGATTATTGTAATACAGGTGAAGTAGACTATAGTTGCTTGTCTGTTCCGGATTATTGTAATACAGGTGGAGCAGACTATAGTTGCTAGTCTGTTCCGGGTTATTGTAATACAGGTGGAGCAGACTATAGTTGCTAGTCTGTTCTGGGTTAGTGTAATACAGATGGAGCAGACTATAGTTGCTAGTCTGTTCCGTGTTAGTGTAATACAGGTGGAGCAGACTATAGTTTGTTGTCTGTGCCGGGTTATTATATTAAAGGTGAAGTAGACTATAGTTGCTAGTCTGTTCCGGGTTATTGTATTACAGGTGGAGCAGACTATAGTTGCTAGTCTGTTCCGGATTATTGTAATACAGGTGGAGCAGACTATAGTTGCTAGTCTATTCCGGGTTATTGTATTACAGGTGGAGCAGACTATAGTTGCTAGTCTGTTCTGGGTTATTGTATTACAGGTGGAGCAGACTATAGTTGCTAGTCTGTTCTGGGTTATTGTATTACAGGTGGAGCAGACTATAGTTGCTAGTCTGTTCCGGATTATTGTAATACAGGTGGAGCAGACTATAGTTTGTTGTCTGTGCCGGGTTATTATATTAAAGGTGAAGTAGACTATAGTTGCTAGTCTGTTCCGGGTTATTGTATTACAGGTGGAGCAGACTATAGTTTCTAGTCTGTTCCGGATTATTGTAATACAGGTGGAGCAGACTATAGTTGCTAGTCTATTCCGGGTTATTGTATTACAGGTGGAGCAGACTATATAGTTGCTAGTCTGTTCTGGGTTATTGTATTACAGGTGGAGCAGACTATAGTTGCTAGTCTGTTCTGGGTTATTGTATTACAGGTGGAGCAGACTATAGTTGCTAGTCTGTTCCGGATTATTGTAATACAGGTGGAGCAAACGTTGTTGTTTCTTTTTTTTTGGTGCAACGTTATTGTAGCCGCAAACTCTAGTGTGTTTAGTCGTTATTGTAATTGCCTGGTTATTGGAGGAGCCGTCTCTGGTTTCTTCTACACGCTGTAATAGAATAGGGACATAATGCGGTAATAGGAGGGAACAGGGACACAATGCCGGTAATAAGCAGGAACAAGGACATAATGCCTGTAATATGAAGGAACAGGGACATAATGCCGGTAAAAGGAAGGAACAGGGATATAATGCCGGTAATATGAAGGAACAGGGACATAATGCCGGTAATATGAGGGAACAAGGACGTAATGCCAGTAATATGAAGGAACAGGGACATAATGCCGGTAATTTGAAGGAATAGGGACATAATGCCAGTAATATGAAGGAACACGGACATAATGCCGGTAATATGAAGGAATAGGGACATAATGCCGGTAATATGAGGGAACAGGGACATAATACCGGTAACATGAAGGAACAGGGACATAATGCCGGTATTAAGAAGGAACAGGGACATAAAGCCGGTAATATGAAGGAACAGAGACATAATGCCTGTAATATGAAGGAACAGGGACATAATGCCGGTAATATGAAGGAACAGGGACGTAATGCCTGTAATATGAAGGAACAGGGAAATAATGCCTGTAATATGAAGGAACAGGGACATAATGCCTGTAATATGAAGGCACAGGGACGTAATGCCGGTAATATGAAGGAACAGGGACATCATGCTGGTAAGATGAGGGAACAGGGACATAAGGCCTGTAATATGAAGGAAGAGAGACATAATGCCGGTAATATGAAGGAACAGGGAAATAATGCCGGTAATATGAGGGAACAGGGACATAATGCCTGTAATATGCAGGAATAGGGACATAATGCCTGTAATATGAAGGAACAGGCACATAATGCCTGTAATATGAAGGAACAGGGACATAATGCCGGTAATATGAAGGAACAGGGACATAATGCCGGTAATATGAAGGAACAGGGACATAATGCCGGTAATATGAAGGAACAGGGACATAATGCCGGTAATATGAAGGAACAGGGACATAATGTCTGTAATATGAAGAAACAGGGACATAATGCCGGTAATATGAAGGAACAGGGACATAATGTCGGTAATATGAAGGAACAGGGACATAATGCCGGTAATATGAAGGAATAGGGACGTAATGCGGGTAATATGAAGGAACAGGGAAATAATGCCGGTAAGATGAGGGAACAGGGACATAATGCCGGTAATATGAAGGAACAGGGACATAATGCCTGTAATATGAAGGAACAGGAACATAATGCCGGTAATATGAAGGAACAGGGACATAATGCCTGTAATATTAAGGAACAGGGACATAATGCCGGTAATATGAAGGAACAGGGACAAAATGCTGGTAAGATGAGGGAACAAGGACACCATGCCAGTAATATGAAGGAACAGGGACATAATGCCTGTAATATGAAGGAACAGGGACGTAATGCCGGTAAGATGAGGGAACAGGGATATATTACCGGCATTATGTCCCTTTTCCCTCATATATAGGGCATAATGCCTGTAATATGAGGAAAGAGGGACATAAAGCCTGTAATATGAAAAAACAGGGACATAGTGCCGGTAAGATGAGGGAACAGGGACATAATGCCGGTAATATGAAGGAACCGGGACATAATGCCGGTAATATGAAGGAACAGGGACAAAATGCTGGTAAGATGAGGGAACAAGGACACAATGCCTGTAATATGAAGGAACAGGGACGTAATGCCGGTAAGATGAGGGAACAGGGATATATTACCGGCATTATGTCCCTTTTCCCTCATATATAGGGCATAATGCCTGTAATATGAGGAAACAGGGACATAAAGCCTGTAATATGATAAAACAGGGACATAGTGCCGGTAAGATGAGGGAACAGGGACATAATGGCGGTAATATGAAGGAACAGGGACATAATGCTGGTAAGATGAGGGAACAGGGACATAATGCCTGTAATATGAAGGAACAGGGACATAATGCCGGTAATATGAAGGAACAGGGACATAATGCCGGTAATATGAAGGAACAGGGACATAATGCCGGTAATATGAAGGAATAGGGACGTAATGCGGGTAATATGAAGGAACAGGCACATAATGCTGGTAAGATGAGGGAACAGGGACATAATGCCTGTAATATGAAGGAACTGGGAAATAATGCCTGTAATATGAAGAAACAGGGACATAATGCCGGTAATATGAAGGAACAGGGAAATAATGCCTGTAATATGAAGGAACAGGCACATAATGCTGGTAAGATGAGGGAACAGGGATATAATGCTGGTAAGATGAGGGAACAGGGACATAATGTCTGTAATATGAAGAAACAGGGACATAATGCCGGTAATATGAAGGGACAGGGACATAATGCCGGTAATATGAAGAAACAGGGACATAATGCTTGTAATATGAAGAGACAAGGACGTAATGCCTGTAATATGAAGGAACAGGGACATAATGCCGGTAATATGAAGGAACAGGCACATAATGCCTGTAATGTGAAGGAACAGGGACATAATGCCGGTAATATGAAGGAACAGGCACATAATGCCGGTAATATGAGGGAACAGGGACATAATGCCGGTATTATGAAGGAACAGGGACATAATGCCGGTATTATGAAGGAACAGGGACATAATGCCTGTAATATGAAGGAACAGGGACATCATGTCGGTAATATGAAGGAACAGGGACATAATGCCTCGAAGATGAGGGAACAGGAACATGTTACCGGCATTATGTCCCTGTGCCCTCCTACACGGGACCTAATGCCAGTAATATGAGGAGACAGGGACAATACTACGGTGTCTTGTCTTTTGCCGGCTTACTGTAGTACAAGAGGAACAAACAGTGTCTCCTCCTCTGCGCCTCGTTCTAGTTATACAGGTGGAGAAGCCTCTAGTGTCCTGTCTGTGTCCGGGTAATGTACTGCTGGAGGAGCAGGTTCTGGGGTCTGGCCTGTGTCAGGTTATAGTTATACAGGTGGAGTAGTCTCTAGTGTCCTGTCTGTGTCCGAGTAATGTACTGCTGGAGGAGCAGGTTCTGGGGTCTGGCCTGTGTCAGGTTATAGTTATACAGGTGGAGAAGTCTCTAGTGTCCTGTCTGTGTCCGGGTAATGTACTGCTGGAGGAGCAGGTTCTGGGGTCTGGCCTGTGTCAGGTTATTGTTATACAGGTGGAGTAGTCTCTAGTGTCCTGTCTGTGTCCGGGTAATGTACTGCTGGAGGAGCAGGTTCTGGGGTCTGGCCTGTGTCAGGTTATAGTTATACAGATGGAGAAGTCTCTAGTGTCCTGTCTGTGTCCGGGTAATGTACTGCTGGAGGAGCAGGTTCTGGGGTCTGGCCTGTGCCAGGTTATAGTTATACAGGTGGAGTAGTCTCTAGTGTCCTGTCTGTGTCCGGGTAATGTACTGCTGGAGGAGGAGGTTCTGGGGTCTGGCCTGTGCTAGGTTATAGTTATACAGGTGGAGAAGTCTCTAGTGTCCTGTCTGTGTCCGGGTAATGTACTGCTGGAGGAGCAGGTTCTGGGGTCTGGCCTGTGTCAGGTTATAGTTATACAGGTGGAGTAGTCTCTAGTGTCCTGTCTGTGTCCGGGTAATGTACTGCTGGAGGAGCAGGTTCTGGGGTCTGGCCTGTGTCAGGTTATAGTTATACAGGTGGAGTAGTCTCTAGTGTCCTGTCTGTGTCCGGGTAATGTACTGCTGGAGGAGCAGGTTCTGGGGTCTGGCCTGTGTCAGGTTATAGTTATACAGGTGGAGAAGTCTCTAGTGTCCTGTCTGTGTCCGGGTAATGTACTGCTGGAAGAGCAGGTTCTGGGGTCTGGCCTGTGTCAGGTTATAGTTATACAGGTGGAGTAGTCTCTAGTGTCCTGTCTGTCCGGGTAATGTACTGCTGGAGGAGCAGGTTCTGGGGTCTGGCCTGTGTCAGGTTATAGTTATACAGGTGGAGTAGTCTCTAGTGTCCTGTCTGTGACTGTCCGGGTAATGTACTGCTGGAAGAGCAGGTTCTGGGGTCTGGCCTGTGTCAGGTTATAGTTATACAGGTGGAGTAGTCTCTAGTGTCCTGTCTGTGTCCGGGTAATGTACTGCTGGAGGAGCAGGTTCTGGGGTCTGGCCTGTGTCAGGTTATAGTTATACAGGTGGAGTAGTCTCTAGTGTCCTGTCTGTGTCCGGGTAATGTACTGCTGGAGGAGCAGGTTCTGGGGTCTGGCCTGTGTCTGGTTATAGTTATACAGGTAGAGTAGTCTCTAGTGTCCTGTCTGTGTCAGGGTAATGTACTGCTGGAGGAGCAGGTTCTGGGGTCTGGCCTGTGTCAGGTTATAGTTATACAGGTGGAGTAGTCTCTAGTGTCCTGTCTGTGACTGTCCGGGTAATGTACTGCTGGAGGAGCAGGTTCTGGGGTCTGGCCTGTGTCAGGTTATAGTTATACAGGTGGAGTAGTCTCTAGTGTCCTGTCTGTGTCCGGGTAATGTACTGCTGGAGGAGCAGGTTCTGGGGTCTGGCCTGTGTCAGGTTATAGTTATACAGGTGGAGTAGTCTCTAGTGTCCTGTCTGTGTCCGGGTAATGTACTGCTGGAGGAGCAGGTTCTGGGGTCTGGCCTGTGTCAGGTTATAGTTATACAGGTGGAGTAGTCTCTAGTGTCCTGTCTGTGTCCGGGTAATGTACTGCTGGAGGAGCAGGTTCTGGGGTCTGGCCTGTGTCAGGTTATAGTTATACAGGTGGAGTAGTCTCTAGTGTCCTGTCTGTGTCCGGGTAATGTACTGCTGGAGGAGCAGGTTCTGGGGTCTGGCCTGTGTCAGGTTATAGTTATACAGGTGGAGTAGTCTCTAGTGTCCTGTCTGTGTCCGGGTAATGTACTGCTGGAGGAGCAGGTTCTGGGGTCTGGCCTGTGTCAGGTTATAGTTATACAGGTGGAGTAGTCTCTAGTGTCCTGTCTGTGCCCGGGTAATGTACTGCTGGAGGAGCAGGTTCTGGGGTCTGGCCTGTGTCAGGTTATAGTTATACAGGTGGAGAAGCCTCTAGTGTCCTGTCTGTGTCCGGGTAATGCACTGCTGGAGGAGCAGGTTCTGGGGTCTGGCCTGTGTCAGGTTATAGTTATACAGGTGGAGAAGTCTCTAGTGTCCTGTCTGTGTCCGGGTAATGTACTGCTGGAGGAGCAGGTTCTGGGGTCTGGCCTGTGTCAGGTTATAGTTATACAGGTGGAGTAGTCTCTAGTGTCCTGTCTGTGTCCGGGTAATGTACTGCTGGAGGAGCAGGTTCTGGGGTCTGGCCTGTGTCAGGTTATTGTTATACAGGTGGAGTAGTCTCTAGTGTCCTGTCTGTGTCCGGGTAATGTACTGCTGGAGGAGCAGGTTCTGGGGTCTGGCCTGTGTCCGGTTATAGTTATACAGGTGGAGAAGTCTCTAGTGTCCTGTCTGTGTCCGGGTAATGTACTGCTGGAGGAGCAGGTTCTGGGGTCTGGCCTGTGTCAGGTTATAGTTACACAGGTGGAGAAGCCTCTAGTGTCCTGTCTGTGTCCGGGTAATGTACTGCTGGAGGAGCAGGTTCTGGGGTCTGGCCTGTGTCAGGTTATAGTTATACAGGTGGAGTAGTCTCTAGTGTCCTGTCTGTGTCCGAGTAATGTACTGCTGGAGGAGCAGGTTCTGGGGTCTGGCCTGTGTCAGGTTATAGTTATACAGGTGGAGTAGTCTCTAGTGTCCTGTCTGTGTCCGGGTAATGTACTGCTGGAGGAGCAGGTTCTGGGGTCTGGCCTGTGTCAGGTTATTTTAGTAAAGGAGGAGCAGACTTGTGTCTTTTCTGTGCTGGGAAGTTGTAATACAGGTGGAGCAGACCCCGGTGTCTTGCCTGTGCCGAGTTATTGTAACATAAGTAGAGCAGACTCTGGTGTTTCCTCTGTGCTAGGTTATTGTAACACAGGTGGAGCAGTTTCTGGTGTCTCCTCTGTGCCAAGTTACAGTAAGACAGGCGGAAGACACTCCGACATCTTGTCTGTGCCGTGTTACCCTTCTGGGCTCTCTGCGGCTCCAGGTCGCCCCCGCATCGGACAATCAGCTTCCCGCACGTTAGACATTGTGGTAAAGAACCCTGTGATAGTGACAAGTGCCGGGAATACAGGGAACGAGCTCCCGCAAACACATTTATCTTGTCCGATCACAGCGATGTGCAGATCGGCAGGACTATGGCAGAGATCCCGGGGCCTCCTCCCGGCTCCTTCCCAGCATCTCTGCCAGTGAAGGCTAGAAATGAGTAGGGGGAATGTCAGGGAGGGGGAAGTCACGTAGAGAGCCCGCTCGCCCGGCCGCTTCTAGTCGGTAAAGGGCTCTTATCCCGGGCAGGGAAGCACAAGGGGAGAGCGGAGCTTCACTCCTGTCAGATGAGGAAAGGGAGGACATGTGATCAGTGTCAGCCAATAGACGCTCAGGACAATCGCAGCCAATCACCGAGCAGCCGCTGTACATATAAGAGGCCCCAGCTCCGTCCTCAGTGTTTCCCTCGCAGGATTATTGTTTTAGTGTATTCCCGTGTTATACGATGGCAGAGACCGCACCAGCCGCCGCTGTCCCTCCCGCCAAATCCAAAAAGCAGCCGAAAAAACCTGCAGCAGGGGGCGCCAAGAAAACCAAAAAACCCTCCGGTCCCAGCGTGTCCGAGCTCATCGTGAAAGCCGTGTCCGCCTCCAAAGAGCGCAGTGGGGTGTCTCTGGCCGCCCTGAAGAAGGCTCTGGCTGCTGGAGGATACGATGTAGACAAGAACAACAGCCGCCTGAAGATGGCGCTCAAGACTCTGGTGACCAAGGAAACCCTGCTCCAGGTGAAAGGCAGCGGCGCCTCCGGCTCCTTCAAGCTGAACAAGAAGCAGCAGGAGACTAAGGACAAAGCGGTCAAGAAGAAGCCGGCGGCTGCTGCCAAATCCCCGAAGAAGACTCCGGCCAAGAGCCTGACAAAGGCCAAGAGGCCTGCCGCTGCCAAGAAGGTGGCGAAGAGCCCCAAGAAGCCAAAACCTGCCCCCAAGAAAATAACAAAGAGCCCAGCAAAGAAGGCGGCCAAGCCCAAAGCTGCCAAGAGTCCGGCTAAGAAAGCTGCCAAGAGTCCGGCTAAGAAAGCTGCCAAGAGTCCGGCTAAGAAAGCGTCTAAATCCAGGAAGACCGTGGCGAAGAAATAACCGAGAGCCGCCCGTTTCTAGTCCCACAAAGGCTCTTTTCAGAGCCACCACCTTCTCCCCGGCAGAGCTGTATGATCACTGGTCGCTATTTCCTCCGGTACAGACAGCAGCGCGATCCTGAGATAAAGGAGGCGCCATCATCGCGTGTGCACGGAGGAGCTTCATGTCCCTGTTACTCTGACAAGTGTCATTTCTGGTCATCTGCGCTGGACGCCATAGCTGCTGTATCCGGACCTCCACAGTGTCCGTCCCGTCACTATGGTGTAACATCCAGGCAGAGTTTATCAGGTCACAGTCCACCAGGTGTAATGTGTGAATAAGGACCGGGGCAGCAATAGACTTGTAGCTTACAGCACAGGATCCACGTGAAGGAGGCCGATGGTTTACACTCTCTCCGGTGTAAATAGAGCACAATGTCCCCTCCTCCTCCTCCTCATTACACGTGGTGGATGGTGACCCTTATATGCTGCCTCTGGATGTGGGGCACAGTGTCCTGTGTAAGGATGGGGTGGGGGATTGTCCCTTTGTGTGATCTATAAAACTACTGCAGCGGCGGATGATGGGGAAGTAGTCTCTTATATAACGCTGTGTACGTGATCTGCGGACATGGAAATACAGTGAGCTGTTACTGATGATAACTATTTCGTAGAGAGCTGGAGAAATGATCTCATTAACGCCCCCTGCTGTACAAGCTGCGTGTGAACGTCATGTAAACCGGTGTCCGCCTCTTCGAAACGGTGATTGGTCGCGAATATCACATTTGCTTTGTCGGGCGCATATATTTATGAAGAAGCCAATAGAATGTAGGGGTGTGCCTTTCATGGACCAATGAGGACACGCTCAAGTGTATAAATACTCTGCTCTTTCCTCTCCTCGTATCAGTCTACAAGTGTGCACGTTGTTATAGAGCTATGGCCAGAACAAAGCAGACTGCGCGTAAATCCACCGGCGGGAAAGCGCCCCGCAAGCAGCTGGCTACTAAAGCTGCACGGAAGAGCGCTCCCGCTACCGGCGGAGTGAAGAAGCCTCATCGTTACCGCCCGGGCACAGTCGCTCTCCGTGAAATCCGCCGCTACCAGAAGTCCACCGAGCTTCTTATCCGTAAGCTGCCCTTCCAGCGCCTGGTGCGAGAGATCGCTCAGGACTTCAAGACCGATCTGCGCTTCCAGAGCTCAGCAGTCATGGCTCTGCAGGAGGCCAGCGAGGCTTATCTGGTCGGACTGTTTGAGGATACCAACCTGTGCGCCATCCACGCCAAGAGGGTCACCATCATGCCCAAAGACATTCAACTGGCCCGCAGGATCCGGGGGGAGAGGGCTTAGGTCTGAACCCGGTACCGACTACAACACAAAGGCTCTTTTCAGAGCCACCAAATCCTCCCTCAAACGAGCTGGATCCCTTTCCTCCGTTATTCTACCGCGACTCTCCCGCTGGCTTCTCGGTGCTCTGCTATTAATATGTGGAGGTGCCATGTTAACCCTTTCAGTGCTTGGCGCCATTTACACTATAACCAGTCCTCGTCTCTAGCTCACGTTATCCGGCCCTTTCAGCAGTCCTGTCATGTGTTATGCCGGATGTCTGCGCTGTATTCATCACCTCCCTCTCCGGCTGTATCGTAGCGATAACCCGCCCCACTCCTCACTGATGACCGCACATCGCTCTTCCTATAATAACCTCCGCTGCTACTGCGAGGAATGACGCCGTTATGTGCAGCTAATGATCCACCGCTGACCAGTGTGTGCGGAGTCCTTGTTCCCTACTCCTTGTAAAGGCAAACCAGGCGCAGCGTGTAGGGTGGGGAGCAGGTATCCTCCGCCCGGTGTGAACTCAAGAGCAGGGGAATTCTACTCTTATTCTGTGAGGTCATGATCATCGGGTGTAGTCCCGGTCCCCGTTGTAAATCAGAGATCTAAACCCATTAACACTGCCCGAGTCCTCTCCTCCCTATTTATTCTATAAAACCATTGTGGTGCTGGTGGCCTGAGGGGTGATCTGCGGGCACACAAATCCTGAACCTGGCGGCAGATGACGAGCAGCCGCCATACTAATCCAAGACGTCACGCTTGTTCCTTGTTTCCCTTAACATGACCTGCCTAGGTAGAGTCGTGTGTTAACCTTAAACCATACTATCCCCCATCCCCATTTAGTAACGACACATGACACCGAGGTTGGATGTGAAATGGCCACAGCAGCCGTTTATTAATTTCACAGTTTTATAAAAACAATTTAAATCCGAAACATTCGGATAACTAGTTAGGAATCCACCAGAGAATTCCTCCTAATAATTCACATGACCCAACATGGGTCATAACATTAACCCGAGCAGAGGAAGTCCTTGAAGCCCCCTCAGATAGTCCTTTTTAAAGAACACACCGAATTAGCCATCTGCAAACCACCAATTACCTCCAGCCGTAAACCAGCTCGGAAGCACCGTTCACCTCTGCAGATGGCTCCAACCACTAGAAGTCCACTTCAAGGGGATAACACCCGATGAAGCCCTCAAGTGATATACCGACCACTAGAAGTCCACTTCAAGGGGATAACACCCGATGAAGCCCTCAAGTGATATACCGACCACTAGAAGTCCACTTCAAAGGGATAACACCCGATGAAGCCTTCAAGTGATATACCTTCTACCAGAAGACCACTTCAAAGGGATACCACCCGATGAAGTCTTCAACCATGTACCTTTTTTGGGGGACGCATACCCCCGATGCGACCCCCCCACCATTTTGTACTGACTGGCCTCAAGGACTCCCCCCGCCAGCTGCCATGACAACAGAACCTACTCCGGAAAAAAGAAAAACATGTTAAATAAGCACACAAAATAAAAACACAACGCTCATATCCAGACGTACATAAGACCTAAAGAGTAACAAAACAAGGGTGGGAGGGTGGGAGCTTTGCTTACTGTGTGTTACTCCTCCCGCTGCTTCCAGCTCAATGCCGAGAAACAGCGGGAAGCGCAGTAACGGCCCCCCGCCCCCCTTAACTCCTCCCCGTCCCTCCTTCAGCTCCTTCAACTTTCCCTGACCTCGTAACATTAACCCTTTCCCTACCAGGACGGTCATGTCGGCTTCCCTTAAGCCTGCAGCTGCGTCCAGCCTCTTCTTGACCTGCCTAGGTAGAGTCGTGTGTTAACCTTAAACCATACTATCCCCCATCCCCATTTAGTAACGACACATGACACCGAGGTTGGATGTGAAATGGCCACAGCAGCCGTTTATTAATTTCACAGTTTTATAAAAACAATTTAAATCCGAAACATTCGGATAACTAGTTAGGAATCCACCAGAGAATTCCTCCTAATAATTCACATGACCCAACATGGGTCATAACATTAACCCGAGCAGAGGAAGTCCTTGAAGCCCCCTCAGATAGTCCTTTTTAAAGAACACACCGAATTAGCCATCTGCAAACCACCAATTACCTCCAGCCGTAAACCAGCTCGGAAGCACCGTTCACCTCTGCAGATGGCTCCAACCACTAGAAGTCCACTTCAAGGGGATAACACCCGATGAAGCCCTCAAGTGATATACCGACCACTAGAAGTCCACTTCAAGGGGATAACACCCGATGAAGCCCTCAAGTGATATACCGACCACTAGAAGTCCACTTCAAAGGGATAACACCCGATGAAGCCTTCAAGTGATATACCTTCTACCAGAAGACCACTTCAAAGGGATACCACCCGATGAAGTCTTCAACCATGTACCTTTTTTGGGGGACGCATACCCCCGATGCGACCCCCCCACCATTTTGTACTGACTGGCCTCAAGGACTCCCCCCGCCACAGCGAAACAGGCCTTGACCACCTTAAGCCTGTGAGTTCCTCCACACCACCACCGCCCTTTCTATTCCTTCTGCTATCGCCAAGCTCCAAAGATCAATGCCAACCTCGGTCAGATGAACCCCGTCACTCCTCCAGAAATTCCCCACTCCTGACTCCAAATCCCTATGCCTCACGCAAATGCCCCCGTTTTTTGCCACAAAACGGGACACCGCCCGATTAACTTTAATGCGAGCCTTATTGACTCTCTCCACAGATCTAGCTAACCGCCAATGCTTTCTTGGGACTATGTCCGACCACACTATCACCAACTTGGGATAAGATACCCACAAACACAACATATCATGTTTGATATCCCGCACCAACTCACGAAAGGGGCGGACTCCTAAGTCATTCCCACCCACGTGCAACACTAAGACCTCCGGAACCCTATCAAGCCGAGCATATGTCTGGAATTCCGCCAACACCCTGCTCTACGACATACCTCTAAAACCCAGCCAATGCACAACCGCATCCTGTCGCGGAATGCGCAACTGGCGACCATTCGGGCGGACGTCCGCCCTCAAAGCCCCCCAGTGCACGTAAGAATGACCCATCAACCACACCAAACACGGAGGCGAATCTGAAACGGAAAAACAATTAGGCACCACCATATAACATTTGTAAAGCGTTAACAGCAAAATTCATAACATATGGGGGCGGACATAGGACTTAAACCTGTTGGACTCCCAACGACCAATACGCCTCACCCCCTCATCATCCAACCCCCAGCGCCCCGCTTCTGTTGCTGCGCCAATCCTGAAGGAATGAGATGAATATGAGCCTGCCGCGACACCAACCGCCGTCAAACATTTTTTAAATACAGCTCCAAACTGAAACCTGGACAAAAACGACCCGTCCACATGACGTAACAAAGGCAAATCTGGAGACCCCCTGTTTGGCGTAAAACCCCGCATGCACTCTACTGGGCACATAACCGACCCCGGGGCGCAACCCCTTCAAAGCCTGCGATACCAGAAATTCCTTCGATACATCCTGAAAGCCCCGCAACTTAAACCCAAACGCCACCGCAGATATGAACCGGTTCACCTTCGCCACTGAAAACCCCGCCTCCCAGGCGTCCCCTAACCAGTACAAAAGTGCCACCAACCTGTCTCTATCCGTATTGACGTCACCCAACTCTCTTACCCACTCCTCCCACTGCCTCCAACAAGCAGCATAAGCACTCCACGTCGTGCGCGCCAAAGACCTTTGTACCAATTGTTCTACGGGACCGAGACCAGATCCCAAAGATGCTGCGGACAAGCCAAACCGAGACGTTCCGCTCCCGGTGCCAATTGCCGAAACCGGTCCCACTGCGAGCGAGAAAGAGCATCAGCGATACAATTCCGTACACCCGGGACATGCACCGCCACCACCCACGCGTTCAACGACAAACATACCAACACTAAATGTCGCAACAATTGAACTACCGGAGGAAAGGACGCCGTGATGTTATTAATGGCAAGCACCACCCCCATGTTGTCGCAGTAAAAAACGGACCTTCTTATCCCTGAGCCAGTCCCCCCAAATGGTAGCCGCCACCACGATGGGAAACAGCTCGAGCAGGGCCAGATTCCGCGTGAGTCCACTGGACACCCAGCTAGCCGGCCATTGACCCGCGCACCACGGACCTCCCCCGTAAGCTCCAAAACCACCCGCCCCAGCCGCATCCGTGAAAATATTCAAAACACTCGTATCCTGCGCTGGGGCCATCCATAGCGAGCGACCATTGAACTGGCCCAAGAAGTCATTCCAAACCTGAAGATCAGCACGGTACTCCTCCTTGAGCCGCACAAAATGATGCGGCGCACGCACTCCCACCGTTGCCGCCGCCAACCTCCTACCAAACACCCTCCCCATCGGCATAATCCGGCAGGCGAAATTCAACTTCCCCAGCAGCGACTGAAGCTCCCTCAGCGTCATTTTCTTCATTCTACAAGCCCGTTGAACCTCCAGCCTCAAAGCACCCAACTTATCCGCCGGGAGACGACACTCCATTGCCACCGAGTCTATTTCGATTCCCAAAAACAAATCGTCGCTACCGGGCCCTCCGTTTTTTCCGGCGCCAAAGGAATCCCAAAATCCCTCGCCACCTTCTGTAGAGCATGAAGCAAATTACCGCAAACCGGCGAACCCCCCGGGCCAACGCATAACAAATCATCTAAGTAATGGATCAACGAGTCGACCCCGGATACTCCCCTCTTTACCCACTCCACGAAGCTACTAAACGCCTCGAAGTATGCACAAGAAAGGGAACACCCCATCGGAAGGCACTGATCCACGTAAAAGGCCCCATTCCAAAAACAACCCAACAGCCGTTGGCTTTCTGTATGGACCGGCAACAACCTGAACGCCGCCTCGATGTCAGTTTTTGCTAGCAGCGCCCCAGGACCCGCAGCCCGCACTAACCCCACCGCCTTATCGAATGAGGTATAAACTACGGAGCACAACTCGTGATCAATCCCGTCATTTACCGACGAACCTTTGGGATACGATAACTGTTGAATCAAACGAAACTTTCCGGGCTCGCGTTTAGGGACAATACCCAAAGGGGACACAACTAAATCTTTCACCGGCGACTCCACAAATGGCCCCGACATGCGCCCCAACGAAACTTCTTTTAACAACTTTTTCGACACGACTTCCGCATGCAAGTAAGCCGATTTTAAATTTCTCCGCGTAACCGGAACCTCATAAGGAGGCGGAGGAATAACAAAACCAACACTAAACCCTTCATAAAGCAACCTAGCTGCCGCCCTATCCGGATACTCATTTAGATAAAGGGCCATCCTTTCCACCCTCACCGGCGACACCCCCTTGACCAGCCCCGTGCTGGTTCCCGGACCTCTTTTTTCGCAGACATTTTTGCCGCCCCGTGTGATGCACCATTACACTCGGAGCACACGTGCTTGAACTTGCACGTGGCCCCAAACTTGCACTGGCCTTCATTGAATTGCCAGCAAAACCCCGCCTTTCCCCCGCCGCTTGGTCCACTCTGACTAGACTGGCCTCCCTGGCCACCGCTCCCGGGAAAGGGCTGCCTAACCGGAGCCGTAACCCGCAACCAGAGAGCAATATCCTTCTGGTCCCACCGAATCGCCGGCCGAACCGCCTTCCGCTGACGGAATTGCTCATCATATCGCAGCCACGCCTGACCCCCATACGCCCTATGAGCCTCCCCAATAGCATCAAAATAACAAAATAACGCCGAACAATTTTCCGGCGCCTTTTCCCCTATCACACTAGCCAATATGGCGAACGCCTGCGACCAATTAACGAACGTCTGCGGGATAAGCCTATACCGCCGCCGTTCCTCCTCGTCCTTTTTACTCTCATCCCGCTTGCTCTTATCCAAATTGAATTTAGCCAGCGGCAAGAGAGAAAAAATTTCAACGTATTCATCTTTCCAGATCCGATCACGCACCTCCTGCTTTAAATGCGCCCCCAACGGACCCTCAAAACAAACATACACCTCCCCCCGAGCACGATCGTCCATGCGCACTCGATCGCCGTCCTTCTGTGCCTCAGTCTGCACCGACACCGCGACCGCCTCTCTAACCGCCACCACAGGACGCGCCTGCAACGATCCCACGTCCCTGGGGCCTTCCCAAACTACCGCAGGGGACACTTCCGTTACTACCGGCGCCGCGGCCCTATCAAGGCGCCCCACCAGCTCCCGTAAGCAACCCACTAAATCTGCCAAACCCGCTCCGTCGCGTCCGCCCGCGCCACTACCGGCCCCCGATGCTATGCTAGCAGCCCCCCCGCCGACACCCGACATAAAAATCGCTGGATAAGACAATAATGGAGTTATACACTCACCGGGCTGCACAGGCGCTGTGTTCCCGTCAGCCGGACCATCCTGACCTCGACGATAGACGTCCAGTTCACCTTCCTCCAGTTCTTCTCTCGCCGACGACTGTCCCTCCCAACGACATCTTCGGAAAGGGGATGAGGACGCGCTGACCGATGGGCCGGCAACCTGCCGCCCGACCGCCGGGACCCAGACTTCCGACCGGACCTGTTGCCTCGACGTCGCTGCAGATCTAGTCGTCCGTCTAGACGATCCTGACGAAGCCTGCCCCCTGGCCGGAACATCACCATGCGGGGCGGCCGTACCTTGCTCTCGACATCTTCCATCTGATGGGGGAGGGGTGACAGGGAGCCCAGCCTGCGACTCCCTGCTTACCGCCGGACCCCGTCGCGGCCTGGGATTCCTGCCAGGACGCAGGGCCTGGGAAGGGGCGGTCCTCCCAGCTGCCTGGCCTGCAGCGTCCGGGATCGGGCTCCCTCTGCGACGCCGTGTCCGCGGGACTACCTCCGGACTAAGGCGCTCTGGAGGTCGGGACCGCCGAGAGGGACGGGTCGACACAGCCTGCATCGCCGTCACCCCTGCCACCGCTCTCTGCCTGCCCAGCGCAGGAGCGGTTGTTGCCGACTCCCCCCCCGCCGCCATAGCCATGCTCGTAGGGGGGCCGGGGGAGGGGAGCCTGTCCCTTACAACAGACCCCGAACGCCGTGCCCGACGTGGCGAAACGGCGTCCGGGATCCGCGTTAATGCAGCCACGGTCTCCTCCAGCCATCCGGGACCGTGGTGCACAGCAGCGGCGCGCAGCCGCTCTAAAATCAGGGCCTCTGCCATTGCTAAAAAACCGGGCAACGGGGAGCTTTGCTTACTGTGTGTTACTCCTCCCGCTGCTTCCGGCTCAATGCCGAGAAACAGCGGGAAGCGCAGTAACGGCCCCCCGCCCCCCTTAACTCCTCCCCGTCCCTCCTTCAGCTCCTTCAACTTTCCCTGACCTCGTAACATTAACCCTTTCCCTACCAGGACGGTCATGTCGGCTTCCCTTAAGCCTGCAGCTGCGTCCAGCCTCTTCTTTACTCTTTAGATTTGGGGCAGATAGAGATTACACAGCAGTCGCGCTATAAGCGGGAAAATAGCGGCCACATCCTCTATAGATCAGCTATGATGTCTGCTGGTGACCGCTCGTGTATCTGAGCAGTGACCTTCTACTTCTATATACACGGGGGTAGGGGCTTCAGTATCACGTCGGTCTTCCAGTGAGGAGCCGGATATAGGACTGCAGTGTGTCCCCTAATAACGTCCTAGAAGCAGCTGACAAACCGGTCTTAGACCAGGGAATGTTAATCTGAAGGGAAAGAGTGCCTTAGTGCTATACTTGCTGCCGAGTGATCCTCCGGCAGGAATACACCTCCTCGTAGCGGCGCTGCCGGGCGCCGTTTGTGCCGATGCCTGCATGTACAGGAGTGGCAGAAACTCCCCGCTGAATATCCGCTCAGTTGCTCATAGCGCTGTATAAGCGCACGAGCAGTGGATCACACAGCGGACTTGCGGTGTTGCTTCTTCGGCGTCCAGCTTGCTGCTGGGCAACGTGCTTTCCGCAATCCTTGGAGAGAGGGCCAGTGTTTTCTTAGCTGCTGTCACTGCTACTAATGTTACCAGATTCTTCCAACAAACAATAAGTCTGTTACTGGGACCAACTTTGACACAAGTATCGGCTCGGCCCGTATCTCATTCTGCCGGACGGCTGGGATTAATAAGGCTGCTGGCAATAAATCTGTTAACCTCTAGTACTAATAATGACTCTGTCTGCTGTCCCTATATAGGACTCACTTTATTACAGTAACGCGTGCAGTTTCTTGCAGAGCAGCATTTAGTGAGACGCATTCAATGAATGAAAAAGGAGAAACTGATGCAGCTGATACGGCATTTTACAAGAGCAAAACCCAATGTTGGAGGGCCGTGTTTTCCAAGCTGCTCTCATTGCTACAAATGTTACGAGATTTTCAAAACAAACTAGCAATTTGTAGCACCAAGTTCCACATAAGTATGGACTTGCATTGTCTTGTATGTCACTTTGCCAGACTGCTGGTATAATCGCGCTGCTGGCAATACAATGACAGGAAACAGAATGCACCTATTTCTACTTCGTACTAACACTGTGCGTTGTCTATACTTAGGACTCCCCTCATCCCACTAACGCATGAAGTTGCTGCAGAGTAACATTTACTGAGACGCATTCGAAGAATCCAGTGAGACTGGAAGATATAATTAAAGACACTATGTAGTCGGGGACGGGTTGTAGATCATGAACATGAATCACTGGAGTAGTTGTACTATTAATGTGTCCTGTACAGTATAGTTAGTGCACCAATGAGGACAGCGCCACCATCTACACGAGGCAGTAGTGAATGTATAGGTCATGAGTAACGCAGTTCTACACCCACCCTACGGCTTCAAAATCTGAGTTAAGCCAATCAACGGGAGGGGGAGGGAATGGTAATGTGAATTAGCTGAGAGAAACGCCCTGGATGTGACATGTATTACAGTTCTCTCTCTATTTCACACAAAGTCTATATAAAGACGCACCCCGCAATACGTCCCTGTTTCCAATATGAAGGAACAGGGACGTAATGCCGATAATATGAAGGAACAGGGACATTTTGCCGGTAAGATGAGGGAACATCTGCAGACTCCAGTGTCTCGTCTAGTAATTGTAATACAAGTGGAACAGCCCCCAGTTCAGGGGTCTCAAACTAGATGCTGCCACAGTGCCCTCTGTAAATGCTGCCACAGTGCCCACTTTAGATGCTGGCACAGTGCCCTCTGTAGATGCTGCCACAGTGCCCTCTGAAGATGCTGCCACAGCGCCCTCTGTAGATGCTGCAACAGTGCTATATATGGACAGTGATGTCACAGAATCCCGGAGCAGAGCCTATACTAGCGCTCTGCCTGGGACTCCGGCTCTAGAGAAGCCCAGACATTGCGTGTCTATATATAGACAGCGATGTCAGGGATTTCCACAGAGTCCTGGCGCAGAGCCTATACTAGCGCTCTACCGGGACTCCACTCTGGGGAAGACCCTGACAACACTGTGGAATCCATGACATCGCTGTCCATATATGGACAGTGCTGTCACTGTCTTCCCCAGAGCGGAGTACCGAGCAGAGCGCTAGTATCGGCTCTGCTCCGGGACAGCGATAATAGGGATTTCCACAGAGTCCTGGCGCAGAGCCTATACTAGCGCTCTACCCGGGACTCTGCTCTGGGGAAGACCCTGACAACATTGTCACGGTATTCCACAGAGTCCCAGAGCAGAGCCGATAAGAGCGCTCTGCCCGGGACTCCGCTCTGCGGAAGACCGTGACAACACTGTCCATATATGGACAGCTATGTCAGGGAATTCCACCGAGTCCCGTAGCAGAGCCTGTATTAGCGGGTCTGTGTCCCGCGGGCCGAGTGCTTGAGACCCCTGCTCCAGTTCTAGTCTATTCCGGCTCATTGTAGGAAAAGAGGAGCATTCTGGTGTCTTGTCAGAGCTGGGTAATTTGAATACAGGTGGAGCAGACTATAGTGTCTTGTCTGTGCCTGGTCATTCTATTACTGAAGGAGCAGTCTCTGGTGTATTTGCTGTGCTGGGTTATTGTAATACAGGTGGAGCCGATTCTAGCGTACTATATGTGCTGGGACTTGGGTTCTTGTAATACAGGTGGAGCAGATTCTAGCGTACTGTGTGTGCTGGGACTTGGGTTCTTGTAATACAGGTGGAGCCGATTCTAGCGTACTGTATGTGCTGGGACTTGGGTTCTTGTAATACAGGTGGAGCCGATTCTAGCGTACTGTATGTGCTGGGACTTGGGTTCTTGTAATACAGGTGGAGCAGATTCTAGCGTACTGTATGTGCTGGGACTTGGGTTCCTGTAATACAGGTGGAGCGTACTCTAATGTCTTGTCTGTTACAGTACACTAGAATCTGTTCCATCTGTATTACATCAATACGTATGTGCTGGGATTTATTTATACAGGTGAAGTGGACTCTGGTGTCTATTCTGTGCGGGGTTATTGTATTACAGGTGGAGCAGACTATAGTTGCTAGTCTGTTCCGGGTTATTGTATTACAGGTGGAGCAAACTTTGTTGTTTCTTTTTTTTTTTTGGTGCAACGTTATTGTAGCCGCAAACTCTAGTGTGTTTAGTCGTTATTGTAATTGCCTGGTTATTGGAGGAGCAGTCTCTGGTTTCTTCTACACACTGTAATAAAATAGGGACATAATGCGGTAAAAGGAGGGAACACGGACATAATGCCGGTAATATGAAGAAACAGGGACATAATGCCGGTAATATGAAGAAACAAGGACATAATGCCGGTAATATGAAGGTACAAGGACATAATGCCGGTGAGATGAGGGAACAGGGACATAATGCCGGTAAGATGAGTGAATAGGGACAAAATCCCGGTTATATGAAGAAGCAAGGACATAATGGCGGTAATATGAAGGTACAAGGACATAATGCCGGTAATAAGAAGGAACAGGGACATAATGCCGGTAATATGAAGGAAAAGGGACATAATACCTGTAAGATGAGGGAACAGGGACATAATGCCGGTAATATGAAGGAACAGGGACATAATGCCGGTAATATGAGGGAACAGGGACATAATGCCGGTAATATGAAGGAACAGTGACATAATGCCTGTAATATGAAGGAACAGTGACATAATGCCGGTAATATGAAGGAACAGGGACATAATGCCGGTAATATGAAGGAAAGGGGACATAATGCCTATAAGATGAGGGAACAGGGACATAATGTCCCTGTACATCCGAGTGCAGAGAGATGGTCAGGAGTCAGGGACAGCCAAGTATAGAGAGACTGTCAGGAGTAAGGGACAGCCGAGTATAGAGAGACGGTCAGGAGCCAGGGACAGCCGAGTGCAGAGAGACGGTCAGGAGACAGAGACGGTCAGGAGCAAGGGACAGCCGAGTGCAGAGAGACGGTCAGGAGCCAGGGACAGCCGAGTGCAGAGAGACGTTCAGGAGCCAGGGACATCCGAGTGCAGAGAGATGGTCAGAAAACAGGGACAGCCAAGTGCAGACAGACGGTCAGGAGACAGGGACACGGCATAATGTCCCTGTACCCTCATATTACTGGCATTATGTCCCTGTTCCCTCATATTACAGACATTATGTTCCTGTTCCTTCATATTACAGACATTACGTCCCTGCTCCTTCATTTTATCGGCATTACGTCCCTGTTTCTTCATATTACCGAAATTGCGTCCCTATTCCTTCATATAACCGGCATTAAGTCCCTGTTCGCTCATCTTACCGGCATTATGCCCCTGTTCCCTCATCTTACCGACATTATGTCCCTGTTCCCTCATCTGAACCGGCATTATGTGCCTGTTCCGTCATCTTACCGGCATTATTTCCCTGTTCCTTCATATTACCGGCATTACGTCCCTGTTCCTTCATATTAACGGCATTGTGTCCCTGTTCCTTCATCTTACCGGCATTACGTCCCTGTTCCTCCATATTACAGGAATTACGTTTCTATTCCTTCATATTAACGGCATTAGGTCCCTGTTTCTTAATATTATCGGCATTATGTCCCTGTTCCTTCATATAACCGGCATTAAGTCCCTGTTCCCTCATCTTACCGGCATGATGTCCCTGTTCCCTCATCTTACCGCCATTATGTCCCTGTTCCCTCATCTTACCGCCATTATGTCCCTGTTCCCTCATTTGAACCGGCATTATGTGCCTGTTCCTTCATCTTACCGGCATTACATCCCTGTTCCTTCATCTTACCGGCATTACATCCCTGTTCCTTCATATTACCGGCATTACGTCCCTGTTCCTTCATATCAACGGCATTATGTCCCTGTTCCCTTATCTTACCGGCATTACGTCACTGTTCCTTCATATTACCGGCTTTATGTCCCTGTTCCCTCATATTACCGGCATTATGTCCCTGTTCCTTCCTATTACAGGCATTATGTCCCTGTTCCTTCATATCACTGGCATTATGTCCCTGATCCTTCATATTACAGGCTTCATGTCCCTGTTCCTTCATCTTACCGACATTATCTCCTTGTACTTTCATATTACCGGCATTATGTCCCTGTTCCCTCAACTTACCGGCATTATGTCCCTGTTCCTTCATATTATCGGCATTACTTCCCTGTTCCTTCATATAACAGGCATTACGTCCCTGTTCCTTCATATTACTGGCACTATGTCCCTGTTCCTTCATATTACTGGCATTATGTCCCGTGTAGGAGGCCACAGGGACATAATTCCGGTAATATGTCCCTGTTCCCTCATCTTCGAGGCATTATGTCCCTGATCCTTCATATTAACGACATTATGTCCTTGTTCTTTCATATTACCGGTATTATGTCCTTGTTCCTTCATATTACCGGCATTACGTCCCTGTTCCTTCATATTACCGGCATTACGTCTCGGCACCTTCATATTATCGGCATTACGTCCCTGTTCCCTCATCTTACCGGCATTATGTCCCAGTAAACTCATCTTACCGGCATTATGTACCTGTTCCTTCATCTTACCGACATGATGTCCTTGTTCTTTCATATTACCGGCATTATGTGCCTGTCCCTTCATCTTACCGGCATTATGTCCCTGTTCCCACATCTTACAGGCAATATGTCCCTGTTCCCTCATCTTACTGGCTTTATGTCCCTGTTCCTTCGTATTACCGTTATTTTTTCCCTGTTCCTTCATATTACCAACATTATGTCCCAGTCCATTCATATTACAGGCATTTTGTCCCTGTTCTTTCATATTACCGGCATTATGTCCTTGTTCCTTCATATTACAGGCATTATGTCCCTGTTCCTTCATTTTACCGGCATTTTGTCCCTATTCACTCATCTTCCTGGCATTATGTCCCTGTTCCTTCATATTACCGGCATTATGTCCTTGTTCCTTCATATTACCGGCATTATGTCCCTGTTCCTTCATATTACCGGCATTTTGTCCCTATTCACTCATCTTCCTGGCATTATGTCCTTGTTCCTTCATATTACAGGCATTATTTCCCTATTCCTTCCTATTACTGCCATTATGTCCCTGTTCCTTCCTATTACCGCATTATGTCCTTGTACCTTCATATTACAGGCATTATTTCCCTATTCCTTCCTATTACTGCCATTATGTCCCTGTTCCTTCCTATTACCGCATTATGTCCCTGTTCCCTCATATTACATGCATTATGTCCCTGTTCCTTCATATTACATGCATTATGTCCCTGTACCTTCATAATACCAGTATTATGTCCCTATTCCTTCATATTACCGGCATTATTTCCCTGTTCCCTCATATTACAGGCATTATGTCCCTGTTCCCTCATCTTACCGGCATTATGTCCCTGTTCCTTCATATTACCGGCATTATGTCCCTGTTCCTTCATATTACCGGCATTATGTCCCTGTTCCTGCTTATTACCGGCATTATGTCCCTGTTCCCTCCTATTACCGCATTATGTCCCTATTCTATTACAGTGTGTAGAAGAAACCAGAGACTGCTCCTCCAATAACCAGGCAATTACAATAACGACTAAACACACTAGAGTTTGCTGCTACAATAACCTTGCACCAAAAAAAAGAAACAACGTTTGCCCCACCTGTATTACAATAACCCGGAACAGACTAGCAACTATAGTCTGCTCCACCTGTATTACAATAACCCGGAACAGACAAGAATCTATAGTTTGCTCCACCTGTATTACACTAACCCGGAACAGACAAGAAGCTATAGTCTACTTCACCTGTAATACAATAACCCGGCACAGACAAGCAACTATAGTCTGCTCCACCTGTATTACAATAACCCGGAACAGACAAGAATCTATAGTTTGCTCCACCTGTATTACACTAACCCGGAACAGACAAGAAGCTATAGTCTACTTCACCTGTAATACAATAACCCGGCACAGACAAGCAACTATAGTCTGCTCCACCTGTATTACAATAACCCGGAACAGACAAGAATCTATAGTTTGCTCCACCTGTATTACACTAACCCGGCACAGACAAGAAGCTATAGTCTGCTCCACCTGTATTACAATAACCCGGAACAGACTAGCAACTATAGTCTACTTCACCTGTAATACAATAACTCGGCACAGACAAGAAACTATAGTATGCTCCACCTGTATTGCAATAACCCGGCACAGACTAGCAACTATAGTCTGCTCCACCTGTATTGCAATAACCCAGAACAGACGAGCAACTATAGTCTGCTCCACCTGTATTACAATAACTTGACAGAGAACACAGTTCAGTCTGCTTCACCTGTATCACAATTACACGGCATACACTCAAGACACCAGAGTCTTCTTCACCTGGACCAATGAGGACAGCGCCATCATCTACACGAGGCAGTAGTGAATGTGTAGGTCATGAGTAACGCAGCAGTTCTGCACCCCCCAACCTCCCTACGGCTTCCTCTTCAATGTTTATCCCCGCGGTATATGAATTAATAGTGGAGATTGTCGCCCCCTCCTGATGGCTAGATCTCTGTACAAGCAGAGCCACTTATCTGGCGCAGAACGTTTACATATCGGAGATCAGCGGTGAGAGCTCTGTTCTAAGGATCATGTGGGGGGGCTCTTAAAAGAGCCTTTGTGGTTAATGTGGGATAAGCGGCGCTCACTTGCTCTTGGCGCTTTTGCTGCTCTCGGTCTTCTTGGGCAGCAGAACGGCCTGGATGTTGGGCAGGACGCCTCCCTGAGCGATGGTCACACCACCCAGCAGCTTGTTGAGCTCCTCGTCATTGCGCACGGCCAGCTGCAGGTGACGGGGGATGATTCGGGTCTTCTTGTTGTCCCGGGCAGCATTTCCGGCCAGCTCCAGGATCTCAGCGGTCAGATATTCCAGCACAGCGGCCATGTAGACCGGAGCGCCGGCGCCGACCCTCTCAGCGTAGTTGCCCTCGCGGAGAAGTCTGTGCACACGACCGACAGGGAACTGAAGTCCTGCCCGGGATGAGCGGGTCTTGGCTTTAGCCCGCACTTTGCCTCCTTGCTTTCCTCTTCCAGACATGTCTATTAGCTGATCAGATCTAACGGCTGCGCTCCGACCGTCACTTCTTATACGCAGATGGAGCAGAGGGCTTCTTCTCTGACTGGCCGCATCTAAAACTTGTATTCAACGCCAGACACTGTAGCCAATGAGAATGTAGAATATTTCTATAGACTCGCAGATAACACCACGCCCCCTCCTCCGTCTCTACCAATAGGAACATCTCCCGCCTGAACTCGAATGGAGCAGGAATAAAGCAGCAGCGGCGGATTCTTCTCATTAGGCGCCAAGTAATGTGCCCCGTCCCTGCAGTAAGAACCCAAAGGCTCTTCTAAGAGCCCCCACCAAGTCTACAACAGAGCTGCCGCCTCCATCTTGTGCTTATTCGTGCGCATGTCTTTATTCCCGCTGGTCTCCCATGTCTGGAAGAGTCGTTCAGTCCGTGCAGCCGCTCCTTCATGCTGCAGGATATGGGGGGACATTCCCGGGTGTGATAGCGCAGAGCTGCTGCTGCATTAGGATCTTGTTATCTGCGGGCTGCACGGGCTGATTCTTCTCTATCCAACGATACCGTGAAACGCACAATTCCAACGTCCGCTGCCAATCTCCAGTATAAAGGTGGTGACGAACAAACCTGTAACACGTCTTTATTACATCCGTATCGTTCCCTAATTAACGGCATTATGTCCCTGTCCTCTCATGTGACCGGCATATTGTCCCTGTTCCCTAATATTACCGGCATTATGTCCCTGTTCCCTCATCTTACCGGCATTATGTCCCTGTTGCTTCATATTACAGGCATTATGTCCCTGTTCCTTCATATTACAAGCATTATGTCAGTTCCTTCATATTACCGGCATTATGTCCCTGTTCCTTCATATTACAGGCATTACGTCCCTGTTCCTTCATATTACAGGCATTATGTCCTATGTAGGAGGTTACAGGGACACAATGCCGGTAATATGTCCCTGTTCCCTCATCTTCCAGGCATTATGTCCCTATTTCTTCATATTACCGGCATTATGTCCCTGTTCCCTCATCTTCCAGGCATTATGTCCCTGTTCCTTCATATTACCGGCATTATGTCCCTGTTCCTTCATATTGCAGGCATTATGTCCCTGTTCCTTCATATTACCGGCATTACGTCCCTATTCCTTCATATTACAGGCATTATGTCCCTGTTCCTTCATATTACCGGCATTATGTCCCTGTTCCCTCATCTTACTGCCATTTTGTCCTTGCACCTTCATATTACCGCCATTATGTCCCTGTTCCTTCATATTACCGGCATTATGTCCCTGTTCCCTCATCTTACCGCCATTATGTCCTCGTTTGTAGCCTCAAACTCTGGTTGACTTGTTATAGTAATACGGGTGGAGCAAACTTTGTTTTGTTTTTTTGTGCAAGATTATTGTAACAGCAAAGTCTGTATTGCAATACCCGGCACAGAGGAGACACCAGAGTCTGCTGCACTTGTATTACAATACCCGGCACAGAGGAGACACCAGAGTCTGCTCCACTTGTATTGCAATACCCGGCACAGAGGAGACACCAGAGTCTGCTCCGCCTGTATTACAATAACCACCCTTTATCCAGTCCTCGCCAGTGGGATTGCTTGTTCTCTATCGGCGTCAAGCAGTTTCCCCGGCATCTGTTATAAATCTGACTACTACCCTCATCATTGTTATTTACAGATGTCCCATGCTTCCTAATGTACAATGTTCCGTTTCTTCTGGACAGTGTGATATTATGACGGGTCATCTGCCCGCAGGATCCGTGTTCCGGCTTCATCACACGCGGCAATGTCCCTCCCTGTCCGGCAGCCACATAATGTATGAAGCAGCATCTGCACCGACACGAGAGCGGCCGCACATAGAACAGGGGGACTAGCGGGAGGCCAGACAATAGCAGGCACAGCTCTGTTGTAGACAAGGTGGGCGGCTCTTAGAAGAGCCTTTGTGTTCTTACTGCAGGGACGGGGCACATTACTTGGCGCTGGTGTACTTGGTGACGGCCTTGGTGCCCTCGGACACGGCGTGCTTGGCCAGCTCTCCAGGCAGCAGCAGGCGCACGGCAGTCTGGATCTCCCGGGAGGTGATGGTGGAGCGCTTGTTGTAGTGAGCCAGGCGGGAGGCTTCCCCTGCGATGCGCTCGAAGATGTCATTGACGAAGGAGTTCATGATGCCCATGGCCTTGGACGAGATGCCGGTGTCAGGGTGGACCTGCTTGAGCACCTTGTACACGTAAATGGCGTAGCTTTCCTTCCTGCTCTTTCTCCGCTTCTTGCCGTCCTTCTTCTGTGTCTTGGTCACGGCTTTCTTGGAGCCCTTCTTGGGCGCCGGGGCAGACTTGGCGGGCTCAGGCATGATAACACACTGCGATCTGCTCACAACTGAGATAATGGAATGATTTACCCTCCCACCGCTGCTGTATTTATACACGGGCTATGCAAATGAGCAACGCTGTCTGACCGCTGTTCTACTGGAAGAGCAAGTCATGTGACCTATGGAATCGTCATAAGCCACTCCCAGTGCAGCTAATTGGTGGTTCCCACAAGTCTGTTCTCTGTTGGTGGCTTTAAATCTATCCAATCACAGGAGCTGGTGAGCGGTGCAGTAGCTTATAAACGGCAGCAGAAAGGGTGTGATTGTTACGATACGGACTGGAGATTTCTCTGCTTTAGCGATGTCTGGACGCGGTAAACAGGGAGGCAAAGTGCGGGCTAAAGCCAAGACCCGCTCATCCCGGGCAGGACTACAGTTCCCTGTCGGCCGTGTGCACAGACTTCTCCGCAAGGGCAACTACGCTCAGAGGGTCGGCGCCGGCGCTCCGGTTTACATGGCCGCTGTGCTGGAATATCTGACCGCTGAGATCCTGGAGCTGGCCGGAAATGCCGCCCGGGACAACAAGAAGACCCGAATCATCCCCCGTCACCTGCAGCTGGCCGTGCGCAATGACGAGGAGCTCAACAAACTGCTGGGTGGTGTGACCATCGCACAGGCAGGCGTCCTGCCCAACATCCAGGCCGTTCTGCTGCCCAAGAAGACCGAGAGCAGCAAAAGCGCCAAGAGCAAGTGAGCGCCGCTTATCCCACATTTAACCACAAAGGCTCTTTTAGAACAGAGCTCTCACCGCTGATCTCCGATATGTAAACGTTCTGTGCCAGATAAGTGGCTCTGCTTGTACAGAGATCTAGCCATATGTATTCATATACCGCGGGGTTTCACATTGAAGAGGAAGCTGTACGGTGGGTGGGTGTAGAACTTTGCGTTATTTATGACCTACACATTCACTACTGCCTCGTGCAGATGATGGCGCAGTTCTCATTGGTGCACTAACTATACTGTACAGGACACATTAATAGTACAACTACTCCAGTGATTCATGTTCACGATCTACAACTCGCCCCCGACTACATAGTGTCTTTAATTATATCTTCCAGTCTCACTGGATTCTTCGAATGCGTCTCAGTAAATGTTACTCTGCAGCAACTTCATGCGTTAGTGGGATGAGGGGAGTCCTAAGTATAGACAACGCTCAGTGTTAGTACGAAGTAGAAATAGGTGCATTCTGTTTCCTGTCATTGTATTGCCAGCAGCGCGATTATACCAGCAGTCTGGCAAAGTGACATACAAGACAATGCAAGTCCATACTTATGTGGAACTTGGTGCTACAAATTGCTAGTTTGTTTTGAAAATCTGGTAACATTTGTAGCAATGAGAGCAGCTTGGAAAACACGGCCCTCCAACATTGGGTTTTGCTCTTGTAAAATGCTGTATCAGCTGCATCAGTTTCTCCTTTTTCATTCATTGAATGCGTCTCACTAAATGTTGCTCTGCAAGAAACTGCACGCGTTACTGTAATAAAGTGAGTCCTATATAGGGACAGCAGACAGATTCATTATTAGTACTAGAGGTTACTAGATTTATTGCCAGCAGCCTTATTAATCCCAGCCGTCCGGCAGAATGAGATACGAAGCAATACGAGCCGATACTTGTGTCAAAGTTGGTCCCAGTAACAGATTTATTGTTTGTTGTGAGAATCTCGTAACATTAGTAGCAGTGACAGCAGCTAAGAAAACACTGGCCCTCTCTCCAAGGATTGCGGAAAGCACGTTGCCCAGCAGCAAGCTGGACGCCGAAGAAGCAACACCGCAAGTCCGCTGTCTGATCCACTGCTCGTGCGCTTATACAGCGCTATGAGCAACTGAGCGGATATTCAGCGGTGAGTTTCTGCCACTCCTGTACGTGCAGGCATCGGCACAAACGGCGCCCGGCAGCGCCGCTACGAGGAGGTGTATTCCTGCCGGAGGATCACTCGGCAGCAAGTATAGCACTAAGGCACTCTTTCCCTTCACATTAACATTCCCTGGTCTAAGACCCAATTCAGTCAGCTGCTTCTAGGACGCTATTAGGGGACACACTGCGGTCCTATATCCGGCTCCTCACTGGAAGGCTGACGTGATACTGAAGCCCCTACCGCCGTGTATATAGAAGTAGAAGGTCACTGCTCAGATGATACACGAGCGGTCACCAGCAGACATCATAGCTGATCTATAGAGGATGTGGCGGCTCTGAGAAGAGCCTTTGTGTTGTGTAAGATGGAGCTGAGCAGGAGCGGAATTAACCTCCGAAGCCGTAGAGAGTGCGGCCCTGGCGTTTGAGCGCGTACACCACGTCCATAGCGGTGACGGTCTTCCTCTTGGCGTGCTCGGTGTAGGTGACGGCGTCACGGATGACGTTCTCCAGGAAAACCTTCAGGACGCCGCGAGTCTCTTCATAGATGAGACCGGAGATGCGTTTGACGCCTCCCCTGCGAGCTAGACGGCGGATTGCAGGCTTGGTGATGCCCTGGATGTTATCACGGAGCACCTTCCTGTGCCGCTTGGCACCGCCCTTTCCGAGTCCTTTTCCTCCTTTACCACGACCAGACATCCTGTAAGCTGGAGCTGAAGAGAACTATTGTACCGAGAACCGCGGGGCGCGTCTTTATATAGACCTTGGGTGGAGCAGAGACAGAACTGTAATACATGTCACTTCCGGGGCGTTTCTCTCAGCAAATTCACATTACCAATCCCTCCCCCTCCCGCTGATTGGCTTAACTGAGATTTTGAATTTCACGCTCATTTTACAATACCGGCCGCTCTTTTCCCGCTTCTAGCGCGACTGCTGTGTAATCTCTATCTGCCCCAAATCTAAACAAGGTACAAGCGTGACGTCTTGGATTAGTATGGCGGCCGCTCTTCATCTGCCGTCTGGTTCAGGATTTGTGTGCCCGCAGATCACCCCTCAGGCCACCAGCACCACAATGGTTTTATAGAATAAATAGGGAGGAGAGGACTCGGGCAGTGTTAATGGGTTTAGATCTCTGATTTACAACGGTGACCAGGACTACACCCGATGATCATGACCTCACAGAATAAGAGTATAATTCCACTGCGCTTGTGTTCACACCGGGCGGAGGATACCTGCTCCCCACCCTACACGCTGCGCCTGGTTTGCCTTTACAAGGAGTAGGGAACAAGGACTCCGCACACACTGGTCAGCGGTGGATCATTAGCTGCACATAACGGCGTCATTCCTCGCAGTAGCAGCGGAGGTTATTATAGGAAGAGCGATGTGCGGTCATCAGTGAGGAGTGGGGCGGGTTATCGCTACGATACAGCCGGAGAGGGAGGTGATGAATACAGCGCAGACATCCGGCATAACACATGACAGGACTGATGAAACGGCCGGATAACGTGAGCGCTAGAGACGGGGACTGGTTATAGTGTAAATGGCTCTAAGCACTGAAAGGGTTAACATGGCACCTCCACATATTAATAGCAGAGCACGGAGAAGCCAGCGGGAGAGTCGCGGTAGAATAACGGAGGAAAAGGATTCAGCTCGTTTGAGGGAGGATTTGGTGGCTCTGAAAAGAGCCTTTGTGTTGTAGTCGGTGACCGGTTCAGACCTAAGCCCTCTCCCCACGGATCCTGCGGGCCAGTTGAATGTCTTTGGGCATGATGGTGACCCTCTTGGCGTGGATGGCGCACAGGTTGGTATCCTCAAACAGTCCGACCAGATAAGCCTCGCTGGCCTCCTGCAGAGCCATGACTGCTGAGCTCTGGAAGCGCAGATCGGTCTTGAAGTCCTGAGCGATCTCTCGCACCAGGCGCTGGAAGGGCAGCTTACGGATAAGAAGCTCCGTGGACTTCTGGTAGCGGCGGATTTCACGGAGAGCGACTGTGCCCGGGCGGTAACGATGAGGCTTCTTCACTCCGCCGGTAGCGGGAGCGCTCTTCCGTGCAGCTTTAGTAGCCAGCTGCTTGCGGGGCGCTTTCCCGCCGGTGGATTTACGCGCAGTCTGCTTTGTTCTGGCCATAGCTCTATAACAACGTGCACACTTGTAGATTGATACGAGGAGAGGAAAGAGCAGAGTATTTATACACTTGAGCGTGTCCTCATTGGTCCATGAAAGGCACACCCCTACATTCTATTGGCTTCTTCATAAAAATATGCGCCCGACAAAGCAAATGTGATATTCGCGACCAATCACCGTTCCGAAGAGGCGGACACCGATTTACATGACGTTCACACGCAGCTTGTACAGCAGGGGGCGTTAATGAGATCATTTCTCCAGCTCTGCGAAATAGTTGTCATCAGTAACAGCTCACTGTATTTCCATGTCCGCAGATCACGTACACAGCGTTATATAAGAGACTACTTCCCCATCATCCGCCGCTGCAGTGGTTTTATAGATCACACAAAGGGACAATCCCCCACCCCATCCTTACACAGGACACTGTGCCCCACATCCAGAGGCAGCATATAAGGGTCACCATCCACCACGTGTAATGAGGAGGAGGAGGGGACATTGTGCTCTATTTACACCGGAGAGAGTGTAAACCATCGGCCTCCTTCACGTGGATCCTGTGCTGTAATCTACAAGTCTATTGCTGCCCCGGTCCTTATTCACACATTACACCTGGTGGACTGTGACCTGATAAACTCTGCCTGGATGTTACACCATAGTGACGGGACGGACACTGTGGAGGTCCGGATACAGCAGCTATGGCGTCCAGCGCAGATGACCAGAAATGACACTTGTCATAGAGTAACAGGGACATGAAGCTCCTCCGTGCACACGCGATGATGGCGCCTCCTTTATCTCAGGATCGCGCTGCTGTCTGTACCGGAGGAAACAGCGGCCAGTGATCATACAGCTCTGCCGGGGAGAAGGTGGTGGCTCTGAAAAGAGCCTTTGTGGGACTAGAAACGGGCGGCTCTCGGTTATTTCTTCGCCACGGTCTTCCTGGATTTAGACGCTTTCTTAGCCGGACTCTTGGCAGCTTTGGGCGCTTTCTTAGCCGGACTCTTGGCAGCTTTCTTAGCCGGACTCTTGGCAGCTTTCTTAGCCGGACTCTTGGCAGCTTTGGGCGTTTTCTTAGCCGGACTCTTGGCAGCTTTGGGCTTGGCCGCCTTCTTTGCTGGGCTCTTTGTTATTTTCTTGGGGGCAGGTTTTGGCTTCTTGGGGCTCTTCGCCACCTTCTTGGCAGCGGCAGGCCTCTTGGCCTTTGTCAGGCTCTTGGCCGGAGTCTTCTTCGGGGATTTGGCAGCAGCCGCCGGCTTCTTCTTGGCCGCCTTGTCCTTAGTCTCCTGCTGCTTCTTGTTCAGCTTGAAGGAGCCGGAGGCGCCGCTGCCTTTCACCTGGAGCAGGGTTTCCTTGGTCACCAGAGTCTTGAGCGCCATCTTCAGGCGGCTGTTGTTCTTGTCTACATCGTATCCTCCAGCAGCCAGAGCCTTCTTCAGGGCGGCCAGAGACACCCCACTGCGCTCTTTGGAGGCAGACACGGCTTTCACGAGGAGCTCGGACACGCTGGGACCGGAGGGTTTTTTGGTTTTCTTGGCGCCCCCTGCTGCAGGTTTTTTCGGCTGCTTCTTGGATTTGGCGGCCGGCTCGGCGGGAGGGACAGCGGCGGCTGGTGCGGTCTCTGCCATCGTATAACACGGGAATACAATACTACAAATATCCTGCGAGGGGAACACTGAGGACTGAGCTGGGGCCTCTTATATGTACAGCGGCTGCTCGGTGATTGGCTGCGATTGTCCTGAGCGTCTATTGGCTGACACTGATCACATGTCCTCCCTTTCCTCATCTGACAGGAGTGAAGCTCCGCTCTCCCCTTGTGCTTCCCTGCCCGGCATAAGAGCCCTTTACCGACTAGAAGCGGCCGGGCGAGCGGGCACTCTACGTGACTTCCCCCTCCCTGACATTCCCCCTACTCATTTCTAGCCTTCACTGGCAGAGATGCTGGGAAGGAGCCGGGAGGAGGCCCCGGGATCTCTGCCATAGTTCTGCCGATCTGCACATCGCTGTGATCGGACAAGATAAATGTGTTTGCGGGAGCTCGTGCCCTCTATTCCCGGCACTTGTCACTATCACAGGGTTCTTTACCACAATGTCTAACGTGCGGGAAGCTGATTGTCCGATGCGGGGGCGACCTGGAGCCGCAGAGAGCCCAGAAGGGTAACCCAGCACAGACAAGATGTCGGAGTGTCTTCCGCCTGGTCTTACTGTAAGTTGGCCCAGAGGAGACACCAGAAACTGCTCCACCTGTGTTACAATAACCCAGCACAGAGGAAACACCAGAGTCTGCTCTACTTATGTTACAATAACTCGGCACAGGCAAGACACCGGGGTCTGCTCCACCTGTATTACAACTTCCCAGCACAGAAAAGACACAAGTCTGCTCCTCCTTTACTAAACTAACCTGACACAGGCCAGACCCCAGAACCTGCTCCTCCAGCAGTACATTACCCGGACACAGACAGGACACTAGAGACTACTCCACCTGTATAACTATAACCTGACACAGGCCAGACCCCAGAACCTGCTCCTCCAGCAGTACATTACTCGGACACAGACAGGACACTAGAGACTACTCCACCTGTATAACTATAACCTGACACAGGCCAGACCCCAGAACCTGCTCCTCCAGCAGTACATTACCCGGACACAGACAGGACACTAGAGACTTCTCCACCTGTATAACTATAACCTGACACAGGCCAGACCCCAGAACCTGCTCCTCCAGCAGTACATTACCCGGACACAGACAGGACACTAGAGAGTACTCCACCTGTATAACTATAACCTGGCACAGGCCAGACCACAGAACCTGCTCCTCCAGCAGTACATTACCCGGACACAGACAGGACACTAGAGACTACTCCACCTGTATAACTATAACCTGACACAGGCCAGACCCCAGAACCTGCTCCTCCAGCAGTACATTACCCGGACACAGACAGGACACTAGAGACTACTCCACCTGTATAACTATAACCTGACACAGGCCAGACCCCAGAACCTGCTCCTCCAGCAGTACATTACCCGGACACAGACAGGACACTAGAGACTACTCCACCTGTATAACTATAACCTGACACAGGACAGACCCCAGAACCTGCTCCTCCAGCAGTACATTACCCGGACACAGACAGGACACTAGAGACTACTCCACCTGTATAACTATAACCTGACACAGGCCAGACCCCAGAACCTGCTCCTCCAGCAGTACATTACCCGGACACAGACAGAACACTAGAGACTACTCCACCTGTATAACTATAACCTGACACAGGCCAGACCCCAGAACCTGCTCCTCCAGCAGTACATTACCCGGACACAGACAGGACACTAGAGACTTCTCCACCTGTATAACTATAACCTGACACAGGCCAGACCCCAGAACCTGCTCCTCCAGCAGTACATTACCCGGACACAGACAGGACACTAGAGACTACTCCACCTGTATAACTATAACCTGACACAGGCCAGACCCCAGAACCTGCTCCTCCAGCAGTACATTACCCGGGCACAGACAGGACACTAGAGACTACTCCACCTGTATAACTATAACCTGACACAGGCCAGACCCCAGAACCTGCTCCTCCAGCAGTACATTACTCGGACACAGACAGGACACTAGAGACTACTCCACCTGTATAACTATAACCTGACACAGGCCAGACCCCAGAACCTGCTCCTCCAGCAGTACATTACCCGGCCACAGACAGGACACTAGAGACTACTCCACCTGTATAACTATAACCTGACACAGGCCAGAACCTGCTCCTCCAGCAGTACATTACCCGGACACAGACAGGACACTAGAGACTACTCCACCTGTATAACTATAACCTGACACAGGCCAGACCCTAGAACCTGCTCCTCCAGCAGTACATTACCCGGACACAGACAGGACACTAGAGACTTCTCCACCTGTATAACTATAACCTGACACAGGCCAGACCCCAGAACCTGCTCCTCCAGCAGTACATTACCCGGACACAGACAGGACACTAGAGACTTCTCCACCTGTATAACTATAACCTGACACAGGCCAGACCCCAGAACCTGCTCCTCCAGCAGTACATTACCCGGACACAGACAGGACACTAGAGACTTCTCCACCTGTATAACTATAACCTGACACAGGCCAGACCCCAGAACCTGCTCCTCCAGCAGTACATTACCCGGACACAGACAGGACACTAGAGACTACTCCACCTGTATAACTATAACCTGACACAGGCCAGACCCCAGAACCTGCTCCTCCAGCAGTACATTACCCGGACACAGACAGGACACTAGAGACTACTCCACCTGTATAACTATAACCTGACACAGGCCAGACCCCAGAACCTGCTCCTCCAGCAGTACATTACCCGGACACAGACAGGACACTAGAGACTTCTCCACCTGTATAACTATAACCTGACACAGGCCAGACCCCAGAACCTGCTCCTCCAGCAGTACATTACCCGGACACAGACAGGACACTAGAGACTTCTCCACCTGTATAACTATAACCTGACACAGGCCAGACCCCAGAACCTGCTCCTCCAGCAGTACATTACCCAGACACAGACAGGACACTAGAGACTACTCCACCTGTATAACTATAACCTGACACAGGCCAGACCCCAGAACCTGCTCCTCCAGCAGTACATTACCCGGACACAGACAGGACACTAGAGACTACTCCACCTGTATAACTATAACCTGACACAGGCCAGACCCCAGAACCTGCTCCTCCAGCAGTACATTACCCGGACACAGACAGGACACTAGAGACTACTCCACCTGTATAACTATAACCTGACACAGGCCAGACCCCAGAACCTGCTCCTCCAGCAGTACATTACCCGGACACAGACAGGACACTAGAGACTACTCCACCTGTATAACTATAACCTGACACAGGCCAGACCTCAGAACCTGCTCCTCCAGCAGTACATTACCCGGACACAGACAGGACACTAGAGAGTACTCCACCTGTATAACTATAACCTGGCACAGGCCAGACCACAGAACCTGCTCCTCCAGCAGTACATTACCCGGACACAGACAGGACACTAGAGACTACTCCACCTGTATAACTATAACCTGACACAGGCCAGACCCCAGAACCTGCTCCTCCAGCAGTACATTACCCGGACACAGACAGGACACTAGAGACTACTCCACCTGTATAACTATAACCTGACACAGGCCAGACCCCAGAACCTGCTCCTCCAGCAGTACATTACCCGGACACAGACAGGACACTAGAGACTACTCCACCTGTATAACTATAACCTGACACAGGACAGACCCCAGAACCTGCTCCTCCAGCAGTACATTACCCGGACACAGACAGGACACTAGAGACTACTCCACCTGTATAACTATAACCTGACACAGGCCAGAACCTGCTCCTCCAGCAGTACATTACCCGGACACAGACAGGACACTAGAGACTACTCCACCTGTATAACTATAACCTGACACAGGCCAGACCCTAGAACCTGCTCCTCCAGCAGTACATTACCCGGACACAGACAGGACACTAGAGACTTCTCCACCTGTATAACTATAACCTGACACAGGCCAGACCCCAGAACCTGCTCCTCCAGCAGTACATTACCCGGACACAGACAGGACACTAGAGACTTCTCCACCTGTATAACTATAACCTGACACAGGCCAGACCCCAGAACCTGCTCCTCCAGCAGTACATTACCCGGACACAGACAGGACACTAGAGACTTCTCCACCTGTATAACTATAACCTGACACAGGCCAGACCCCAGAACCTGCTCCTCCAGCAGTACATTACCCGGACACAGACAGGACACTAGAGACTTCTCCACCTGTATAACTATAACCTGACACAGGCCAGACCCCAGAACCTGCTCCTCCAGCAGTACATTACCCGGACACAGACAGGACACTAGAGACTACTCCACCTGTATAACTATAACCTGACACAGGCCAGACCCCAGAACCTGCTCCTCCAGCAGTACATTACCCGGACACAGACAGGACACTAGAGACTACTCCACCTGTATAACTATAACCTGACACAGGCCAGACCCCAGAACCTGCTCCTCCAGCAGTACATTACCCGGACACAGACAGGACACTAGAGACTTCTCCACCTGTATAACTATAACCTGACACAGGCCAGACCCCAGAACCTGCTCCTCCAGCAGTACATTACCCGGACACAGACAGGACACTAGAGGCTTCTCCACCTGTATAACTATAACCTGACACAGGCCAGACCCCAGAACCTGCTCCTCCAGCAGTACATTACCCGGACACAGACAGGACACTAGAGACTTCTCCACCTGTATAACTATAACCTAGCACAGGCCAGACCCCAGAACCTGCTCCTCCAGCAGTACATTACCCAGACACAGACAGGACACTAGAGACTACTCCACCTGTATAACTATAACCTGACACAGGCCAGACCCCAGAACCTGCTCCTCCAGCAGTACATTACCCGGACACAGACAGGACACTAGAGACTACTCCACCTGTATAACTATAACCTGACACAGGCCAGACCCCTGAACCTGCTCCTCCAGCAGTACATTACCCGGACACAGACAGGACACTAGAGACTTCTCCACCTGTATAACTATAACCTGACACAGGCCAGACCCCAGAACCTGCTCCTCCAGCAGTACATTACCCGGACACAGACAGGACACTAGAGACTACTCCACCTGTATAACTATACCCTGACACAGGCCAGACCCCAGAACCTGCTCCTCCAGCAGTACATTACTCGGACACAGACAGGACACTAGAGGCTTCTCCACCTGTATAACTATAACCTGGCACAGGCCAGACCCAAGAACCTGGTCCTCCAGGAGTAAATTACCCGGACACAGACAGGACACTAGAGACTACTCCACCTGTATAACTATACCCTGACACAGGCCAGACCCCAGAACCTGCTCCTCCAGCAGTACATTACCCGGACACAGACAGGACACTAGAGACTTCTCCACCTGTATAACTATAACCTGACACAGGCCAGACCCCAGAACCTGCTCCTCCAGCAGTACATTACCCGGACACAGACAGGACACTAGAGACTACTCCACCTGTATAACTATAACCTGACACAGGCCAGACCCCAGAACCTGCTCCTCCAGCAGTACATTACCCGGACACAGACAGGACACTAGAGACTACTCCACCTGTATAACTATAACCTGACACAGGCCAGACCCCAGAACCTGCTCCTCCAGCAGTACATTACCCGGACACAGACAGGACACTAGAGACTTCTCCACCTGTATAACTATAACCTGACACAGGCCAGACCCCAGAACCTGCTCCTCCAGCAGTACATTACCCGGACACAGACAGGACACTAGAGACTACTCCACCTGTATAACTATAACCTGACACAGGCCAGACCCCAGAACCTGCTCCTCCAGCAGTACATTACCCGGACACAGACAGGACACTAGAGACTACTCCACCTGTATAACTATACCCTGACACAGGCCAGACCCCAGAACCTGCTCCTCCAGCAGTACATTACTCGGACACAGACAGGACACTAGAGGCTTCTCCACCTGTATAACTATAACCTGGCACAGGCCAGACCCAAGAACCTGGTCCTCCAGGAGTAAATTACCCGGACACAGACAGGACACTAGAGACTACTCCACCTGTATAACTATACCCTGACACAGGCCAGACCCCAGAACCTGCTCCTCCAGCAGTACATTACCCGGACACAGACAGGACACTAGAGACTTCTCCACCTGTATAACTATAACCTGACACAGGCCAGACCCCAGAACCTGCTCCTCCAGCAGTACATTACCCGGACACAGACAGGACACTAGAGACTACTCCACCTGTATAACTATAACCTGACACAGGCCAGACCCCAGAACCTGCTCCTCCAGCAGTACATTACCCGGACACAGACAGGACACTAGAGACTACTCCACCTGTATAACTATAACCTGACACAGGCCAGACCCCAGAACCTGCTCCTCCAGCAGTACATTACCCGGACACAGACAGGACACTAGAGACTTCTCCACCTGTATAACTATAACCTGACACAGGCCAGACCCCAGAACCTGCTCCTCCAGCAGTACATTACCCGGACACAGACAGGACACTAGAGACTTCTCCACCTGTATAACTATAACCTGGCACAGGCCAGACCCCAGAACCTGCTCCTCCAGCAGTACATTACCCGGACACAGACAGGACACTAGAGACTTCTCCACCTGTATAACTATAACCTGACACAGGCCAGACCCCAGAACCTGCTCCTCCAGCAGTACATTACCCGGACACAGACAGGACACTAGAGACTACTCCACCTGTATAACTATAACCTGGCACAGGCCAGACCCCAGAACCTGCTCCTCCAGCAGTACATTACCCGGACACAGACAGGACACTAGAGACTACTCCACCTGTATAACTATAACCTGGCACATGCCAGACCCCAGAACCTGCTCCTCCAGCAGTACATTACCCGGACACAGACAGGACACTAGAGACTTCTCCACCTGTATAACTATAACCTGACACAGGCCAGACCCCAGAACCTGCTCCTCCAGCAGTACATTACCCGGACACAGACAGGACACTAGAGACTACTCCACCTGTATAACTATAACCTGGCACAGGCCAGACCCCAGAACCTGCTCCTCCAGCAGTACATTACCCGGACACAGACAGGACACTAGAGACTTCTCCATCTGTATAACTATAACCTGACACAGGCCAGACCCCAGAACCTGCTCCTCCAGCAGTACATTACCCGGACACAGACAGGACACTAGAGACTTCTCCACCTGTATAACTATAACCTGACACAGGCCAGACCCCAGAACCTGCTCCTCCAGCAGTACATTACCCGGAAACAGACAGGACACTAGAGACTACTCCACCTGTATAACTATAACCTGACACAGGCCAGACCCCAGAACCTGCTCCTCCAGCAGTACATTACCCGGACACAGACAGGACACTAGAGACTACTCCACCTGTATAACTATAACCTGACACAGGCCAGACCCCAGAACCTGCTCCTCCAGCAGTACATTACCCGGACACAGACAGGACACTAGAGACTACTCCACCTGTATAACTATAACCTGACACAGGCCAGACCCCAGAACCTGCTCCTCCAGCAGTACATTACCCGGACACAGACAGGACACTAGAGACTACTCCACCTGTATAACTATAACCTGACACAGGCCAGACCCCAGAACCTGCTCTTCCAGCAGTACATTACCCGGACACAGACAGGACACTAGAGACTTCTCCACCTGTATAACTATAACCTGACACAGGCCAGACCCCAGAACCTGCTCCTCCAGCAGTACATTACCCGGACACAGACAGGACACTAGAGACTACTCCACCTGTATAACTATAACCTGACACAGGCCAGACCCCAGAACCTGCTCCTCCAGCAGTACATTACCCGGACACAGACAGGACACTAGAGACTTCTCCACCTGTATAACTATAACCTGGCACAGGCCAGACCCCAGAACCTGCTCCTCCAGCAGTACATTACCCGGACACAGACAGGACACTAGAGACTACTCCACCTGTATAACAATAACCTGACACAGGCCAGACCCCAGAACCTGCTCCTCCAGCAGTACATTACCCGGACACAGACAGGACACTAGAGACTACTCCACCTGTATAACAATAACCTGACACAGGCCAGACCCCAGAACCTGCTCCTCCAGCAGTACATTACCCGGACACAGACAGGACACTAGAGACTACTCCACCTGTATAACAATAACCTGACACAGGCCAGACCCCAGAACCTGCTCCTCCAGCAGTACATTACCCGGACACAGACAGGACACTAGAGACTACTCCACCTGTATAACTATAACCTGACACAGGCCAGACCCCAGAACCTGCTCCTCCAGCAGTACATTACCCGGACACAGACAGGACACTAGAGGCTTCTCCACCTGTATAACTATAACCTGGCACAGGCCAGACCCCAGAACCTGCTCCTCCAGCAGTACATTACCCGGACACAGACAGGACACTAGAGACTACTCCACCTGTATAACTATAACCTGACACAGGCCAGACCCCAGAACCTGCTCCTCCAGCAGTACATTACCCGGACACAGACAGGACACTAGAGACTACTCCACCTGTATAACTATAACCTGACACAGGCCAGACCTCAGAACCTGCTCCTCCAGCAGTACATTACCCGGACACAGACAGGACACTAGAGACTTCTCCACCTGTATAACTATAACCTGACACAGGCCAGACCCCAGAACCTGCTCCTCCAGCAGTACATTACCCGGACACAGACAGGACACTAGAGACTACTCCACCTGTATAACTATAACCTGACACAGGCCAGACCCCAGAACCTGCTCCTCCAGCAGTACATTACCCGGACACAGACAGGACACTAGAGACTACTCCACCTGTATAACTATAACCTGACACAGGCCAGACCCCAGAACCTGCTCCTCCAGCAGTACATTACCCGGACACAGACAGGACACTAGAGACTACTCCACCTGTATAACTATAACCTGACACAGGCCAGACCCCAGAACCTGCTCCTCCAGCAGTACATTACCCGGACACAGACAGGACACTAGAGACTACTCCACCTGTATAACTATAACCTGACACAGGCCAGACCCCAGAACCTGCTCCTCCAGCAGTACATTACCCGGACACAGACAGGACACTAGAGACTACTCCACCTGTATAACTATAACCTGACACAGGCCAGACCCCAGAACCTGCTCCTCCAGCAGTACATTACCCGGACACAGACAGGACACTAGAGACTACTCCATCTGTATAACTATAACCTGACACAGGCCAGACCCCAGAACCTGCTCCTCCAGCAGTACATTACCCGGACACAGACAGGACACTAGAGACTACTCCACCTGTATAACAATAACCTGACACAGGCCAGACCCCAGAACCTGCTCCTCCAGCAGTACATTACCCGGACACAGACAGGACACTAGAGACTTCTCCACCTGTATAACTATAACCTGGCGCAGGCCAGACCCCAGAACCTGCTCCTCCAGCAGTACATTACCCGGACACAGACAGGACACTAGAGACTTCTCCACCTGTATAACTATAACCTGACACAGGCCAGACCCCAGAACCTGCTCCTCCAGCAGTACATTACCCGGACACAGACAGGACACTAGAGACTACTCCACCTGTATAACTATAACCTGACACAGGCCAGACCCCAGAACCTGCTCCTCCAGCAGTACATTACCCGGACACAGACAGGACACTAGAGACTACTCCACCTGTATAACTATAACCTGACACAGGCCAGACCCCAGAACCTGCTCCTCCAGCAGTACATTACCCGGACACAGACAGGACACTAGAGACTTCTCCACCTGTATAACTATAACCTGACACAGGCCAGACCCCAGAACCTGCTCCTCCAGCAGTACATTACCCGGACACAGACAGGACACTAGAGACTTCTCCACCTGTATAACTATAACCTGACACAGGCCAGACCCCAGAACCTGCTCCTCCAGCAGTACATTACCCGGACACAGACAGGACACTAGAGACTACTCCACCTGTATAACTATACCCTGACACAGGCCAGACCCCAGAACCTGCTCCTCCAGCAGTACATTACTCGGACACAGACAGGACACTAGAGGCTTCTCCACCTGTATAACTATAACCTGGCACAGGCCAGACCCCAGAACCTGCTCCTCCAGGAGTACATTACCCGGACACAGACAGGACACTAGAGACTACTCCACCTGTATAACTATACCCTGACACAGGCCAGACCCCAGAACCTGCTCCTCCAGCAGTACATTACCCGGACACAGACAGGACACTAGAGACTTCTCCACCTGTATAACTATAACCTGACACAGGCCAGACCCCAGAACCTGCTCCTCCAGCAGTACATTACCCGGACACAGACAGGACACTAGAGACTTCTCCACCTGTATAACTATAACCTGACACAGGCCAGACCCCAGAACCTGCTCCTCCAGCAGTACATTACCCGGACACAGACAGGACACTAGAGACTTCTCCACCTGTATAACTATAACCTGGCACAGGCCAGACCCCAGAACCTGCTCCTCCAGCAGTACATTACCCGGACACAGACAGGACACTAGAGGCTTCTCCACCTGTATAACTATAACCTGACACAGGCCAGACCCCAGAACCTGCTCCTCCAGCAGTACATTACCCGGACACAGACAGGATACTAGAGACTACTCCACCTGTATAACTAGAACCTGACACAGGCCAGACCCCAGAACCTGCTCCTCCAGCAGTACATTACCCGGACACAGACAGGACACTAGAGACTACTCCACCTGTATAACTATAACCTGACACAGGCCAGACCCCAGAACCTGCTCCTCCAGCAGTACATTACCCGGACACAGACAGGACACTAGAGGCTTCTCCACCTGTATAACTATAACCTGACACAGGCCAGACCCCAGAACCTGCTCCTCCAGCAGTACATTACCCGGACACAGACAGGACACTAGAGACTTCTCCACCTGTATAACTAGAACCTGACACAGGCCAGACCCCAGAACCTGCTCCTCCAGCAGTACATTACCCGGACACAGACAGGACACTAGAGACTACTCCACCTGTATAACTATAACCTGACACAGGCCAGACCCCAGAACCTGCTCCTCCAGCAGTACATTACCCGGACACAGACAGGACACTAGAGACTTCTCCACCTGTATAACTATAACCTGACACAGGCCAGACCCCAGAACCTGCTCCTCCAGCAGTACATTACCCGGACACAGACAGGACACTAGAGACTACTCCACCTGTATAACTATAACCTGACACAGGCCAGACCCCAGAACCTGCTCCTCCAGCAGTACATTACCCGGACACAGACAGGACACTAGAGACTACTCCACCTGTATAACTATACCCTGACACAGGCCAGACCCCAGAATCTGCTCCCCCAGCAGTACATTACTCGGACACAGACAGGACACTAGAGGCTTCTCCACCTGTATAACTATAACCTGGCACAGGCCAGACCCCAGAACCTGCTCCTCCAGCAGTACATTACCCGGACACAGACAGGACACTAGAGACTTCTCCACCTGTATAACTATAACCTGACACAGGCCAGACCCCAGAACCTGCTCCTCCAGCAGTACATTACCCGGACACAGACAGGACACTAGAGACTACTCCACCTGTATAACTATAACCTGGCACAGGCCAGACCCCAGAACCTGCTCCTCCAGCAGTACATTACCCGGACACAGACAGGACACTAGAGACTACTCCACCTGTATAACTATAACCTGACACAGGCCAGACCCCAGAACCTGCTCCTCCAGCAGTACATTACCCGGACACAGACAGGACACTAGAGACTACTCCACCTGTATAACTATAACCTGACACAGGCCAGACCCCAGAACCTGCTCCTCCAGCAGTACATTACCCGGACACAGACAGGACACTAGAGACTACTCCACCTGTATAACTATAACCTGACACAGGCCAGACCCCAGAACCTGCTCCTCCAGCAGTACATTACCCGGACACAGACAGGACACTAGAGACTACTCCACCTGTATAACTATAACCTGGCACAGGCCAGACCCCAGAACCTGCTCCTCCAGCAGTACATTACCCGGACACAGACAGGACACTAGAGACTACTCCACCTGTATAACTATAACCTGGCACAGGCCAGACCCCAGAACCTGCTCCTCCAGCAGTACATTACCCGGACACAGACAGGACACTAGAGACTTCTCCACCTGTATAACTATAACCTGACACAGGCCAGACCCCAGAACCTGCTCCTCCAGCAGTACATTACCCGGACACAGACAGGACACTAGAGACTTCTCCACCTGTATAACTATAACCTGACACAGGCCAGACCCCAGAACCTGCTCCTCCAGCAGTACATTACCCGGACACAGACAGGACACTAGAGACTACTCCACCTGTATAACTATAACCTGACACAGGCCAGACCCCAGAACCTGCTCCTCCAGCAGTACATTACCCGGACACAGACAGGACACTAGAGACTTCTCCACCTGTATAACTATAACCTGACACAGGCCAGACCCCAGAACCTGCTCCTCCAGCAGTACATTACCCGGACACAGACAGGACACTAGAGACTTCTCCACCAGTATAACTATAACCTGACACAGGCCAGACCCCAGAACCTGCTCCTCCAGCAGTACATTACCCGGACACAGACAGGACACTAGAGACTTCTCCACCTGTATAACTATAACCTGACACAGGCCAGACCCCAGAACCTGCTCCTCCAGCAGTACATTACCCGGACACAGACAGGACACTAGAGACTACTCCACCTGTATAACTATAACCTGACACAGGCCAGACCCCAGAACCTGCTCCTCCAGCAGTACATTACCCGGACACAGACAGGACACTAGAGACTACTCCACCTGTATAACTATAACCTGACACAGGCCAGACCCCAGAACCTGCTCCTCCAGCAGTACATTACCCGGACACAGACAGGACACTAGAGACTTCTCCACCTGTATAACTATAACCTGACACAGGCCAGACCCCAGAACCTGCTCCTCCAGCAGTACATTACCCGGACACAGACAGGACACTAGAGACTTCTCCACCTGTATAACTATAACCTGACACAGGCCAGACCCCAGAACCTGCTCCTCCAGCAGTACATTACCCGGACACAGACAGGACACTAGAGACTTCTCCACCTGTATAACTATAACCTGACACAGGCCAGACCCCAGAACCTGCTCCTCCAGCAGTACATTACCCGGACACAGACAGGACACTAGAGACTACTCCACCTGTATAACTATAACCTGACACAGGCCAGACCCCAGAACCTGCTCCTCCAGCAGTACATTACCCGGACACAGACAGGACACTAGAGACTTCTCCACCTGTATAACTATAACCTGACACAGGCCAGACCCCAGAACCTGCTCCTCCAGCAGTACATTACCCGGACACAGACAGGACACTAGAGACTACTCCACCTGTATAACTATAACCTGACACAGGCCAGACCCCAGAACCTGCTCCTCCAGCAGTACATTACCCGGACACAGACAGGACACTAGAGACTTCTCCACCTGTATAACTATAACCTGGCACAGGCCAGACCCCAGAACCTGCTCCTCCAGCAGTACATTACCCGGACACAGACAGGACACTAGAGACTTCTCCACCTGTATAACTATAACCTGACACAGGCCAGACCCCAGAACCTGCTCCTCCAGCAGTACATTACCCAGACACAGACAGGACACTAGAGACTACTCCACCTGTATAACTATAACCTGACACAGGCCAGACTCCAGAACCTGCTCCTCCAGCAGTACATTACCCGCACACAGACAGGACACTAGAGACTACTCCACCTGTATAACTATAACCTGACACAGGCCAGACCCCAGAACCTGCTCCTCCAGCAGTACATTACCCGGACACAGACAGGACACTAGAGACTTCTCCACCTGTATAACTATAACCTGACACAGGCCAGACCCCAGAACCTGCTCCTCCAGCAGTACATTACCCGGACACAGACAGGACACTAGAGGCTTCTCCACCTGTATAACTATAACCTGACACAGGCCAGACCCCAGAACCTGCTCCTCCAGCAGTACATTACCCGGACACAGACAGGACACTAGAGGCTTCTCCACCTGTATAACTATAACCTGACACAGGCCAGACCCCAGAACCTGCTCCTCCAGCAGTACATTACCCGGACACAGACAGGACACTAGAGACTACTCCACCTGTATAACTATAACCTGGCACAGGCCAGACCCCAGAACCTGCTCCTCCAGCAGTACATTACCCGGACACAGACAGGACACTAGAGACTACTCCACCTGTATAACTATAACCTGACACAGGCCAGACCCCAGAACCTGCTCCTCCAGCAGTACATTACCCGGACACAGACAGGACACTAGAGACTTCTCCACCTGTATAACTATAACCTGACACAGGCCAGACCCCAGAACCTGCTCCTCCAGCAGTACATTACCCGGACACAGACAGGACACTAGAGGCTTCTCCACCTGTATAACTATAACCTGACACAGGCCAGACCCTAGAACCTGCTCCTCCAGCAGTACATTACCCGGACACAGACAGGACACTAGAGACTACTCCACATGTATAACTATAACCTGACACAGGCCAGACCCCAGAACCTGCTCCTCCAGCAGTACATTACCCGGACACAGACAGGACACTAGAGGCTTCTCCACCTGTATAACTATAACCTAGCACAGGCCAGACCCCAGAACCTGCTCCTCCAGCAGTACATTACCCGGACACAGACAGGACACTAGAGACTTCTCCACCTGTATAACTATAACCTGACACAGGCCAGACCCCAGAACCTGCTCCTCCAGCAGTACATTACCGGGACACAGACAGGACACTAGAGACTACTCCACCTGTATAACTATAACCTGACACAGGCCAGACCCCAGAACCTGCTCCTCCAGCAGTACATTACCCGGACACAGACAGGACACTAGAGACTACTCCACCTGTATAACTATAACCTGACACAGGCCAGACCCCAGAACCTGCTCCTCCAGCAGTACATTACCCGGACACAGACAGGACACTAGAGGCTACTCCACCTGTATAACTATAACCTGACACAGGCCAGACCCCAGAACCTGCTCCTCCAGCAGTACATTACCCGGACACAGACAGGACACTAGAGACTACTCCACCTGTATAACTATAACCTGACACAGGCCAGACCCCAGAACCTGCTCCTCCAGCAGTACATTACCCGGACACAGACAGGACACTAGAGACTACTCCACCTGTATAACTATAACCTGACACAGGCCAGACCCCAGAACCTGCTCCTCCAGCAGTACATTACCCGGACACAGACAGGACACTAGAGACTTCTCCACCTGTATAACTATAACCTGACACAGGCCAGACCCCAGAACCTGCTCCTCCAGCAGTACATTACCCGCACACAGACAGGACACTAGAGACTACTCCACCTGTATAACTATAACCTGGCACATGCCAGACCCCAGAACCTGCTCCTCCAGCAGTACATTACCCGGACACAGACAGGACACTAGAGACTACTCCACCTGTATAACTATAACCTGACACAGGCCAGACCCCAGAACCTGCTCCTCCAGCAGTACATTACCCGGACACAGACAGGACACTAGAGACTTCTCCACCTGTATAACTATAACCTGACACAGGCCAGACCCCAGAACCTGCTCCTCCAGCAGTACATTACCCGGACACAGACAGGACACTAGAGACTTCTCCACCTGTATAACTATAACCTGACACAGGCCAGACCCCAGAACCTGCTCCTCCAGCAGTACATTACCCGGACACAGACAGGACACTAGAGACTACTCCACCTGTATAACTATAACCTGACACAGGCCAGACCCCAGAACCTGCTCCTCCAGCAGTACATTACCCGGACACAGACAGGACACTAGAGACTACTCCACCTGTATAACTATAACCTGACACAGGCCAGACCTCAGAACCTGCTCCTCCAGCAGTACATTACCCGGACACAGACAGGACACTAGAGACTACTCCACCTGTATAACTATAACCTGACACAGGCCAGACCCCAGAACCTGCTCCTCCAGCAGTACATTACTCGGACACAGACAGGACACTAGAGACTACTCCACCTGTATAACTATAACCTGACACAGGCCAGACCCCAGAACCTGCTCCTCCAGCAGTACATTACCCGGACACAGACAAGACACTAGAGGCTTCTCCACCTGTATAACTATAACCTGACACAGGCCAGACCCCAGAACCTGCTCCTCCAGCAGTACATTACCCGGACACAGACAGGACACTAGAGACTACTCCACCTGTATAACTATAACCTGGCACAGGCCAGACCCCAGAACCTGCTCCTCCAGCAGTACATTACCCGGACACAGACAGGACACTAGAGACTACTACACCTGTATAACTATAACCTAGCACAGGCCAGACCCCAGAACCTGCTCCTCCAGCAGTACATTACCCGGACACAGACAGGACACTAGAGACTTCTCCACCTGTATAACTATAACCTGACACAGGCCAGACCCCAGAACCTGCTCCTCCAGCAGTACATTACCGGGACACAGACAGGACACTAGAGACTACTCCACCTGTATAACTATAACCTGACACAGGCCAGACCCCAGAACCTGCTCCTCCAGCAGTACATTACCCGGACACAGACAGGACACTAGAGACTACTCCACCTGTATAACTATAACCTGACACAGGCCAGACCCCAGAACCTGCTCCTCCAGCAGTACATTACCCGGACACAGACAGGACACTAGAGACTACTCCACCTGTATAACTATAACCTGACACAGGCCAGACCCCAGAACCTGCTCCTCCAGCAGTACATTACCCGGACACAGACAGGACACTAGAGACTACTCCACCTGTGTAACTATAACCTGACACAGGCCAGACCCCAGAACCTGCTCCTCCAGCAGTACATTACCCGGACACAGACAGGACACTAGAGACTTCTCCACCTGTATAACTATAACCTGACACAGGCCAGACCCCAGAACCTGCTCCTCCAGCAGTACATTACCCGGACACAGACAGGACACTAGAGACTTCTCCACCTGTATAACTATAACCTGACACAGGCCAGACCCCAGAACCTGCTCCTCCAGCAGTACATTACCCGGACACAGACAGGACACTAGAGACTACTCCACCTGTATAACTATAACCTGACACAGGCCAGACCCCAGAACCTGCTCCTCCAGCAGTACATTACCCGGACACAGACAGGACACTAGAGACTACTCCACCTGTATAACTATAACCTGACACAGGCCAGACCTCAGAACCTGCTCCTCCAGCAGTACATTACCCGGACACAGACAGGACACTAGAGACTACTCCACCTGTATAACTATAACCTGACACAGGCCAGACCCCAGAACCTGCTCCTCCAGCAGTACATTACTCGGACACAGACAGGACACTAGAGACTACTCCACCTGTATAACTATAACCTGACACAGGCCAGACCCCAGAACCTGCTCCTCCAGCAGTACATTACCCGGACACAGACAGGACACTAGAGGCTTCTCCACCTGTATAACTATAACCTGACACAGGCCAGACCCCAGAACCTGCTCCTCCAGCAGTACATTACCCGGACACAGACAGGACACTAGAGACTACTCCACCTGTATAACTATAACCTGGCACAGGCCAGACCCCAGAACCTGCTCCTCCAGCAGTACATTACCCGGACACAGACAGGACACTAGAGACTACTACACCTGTATAACTATAACCTGACACAGGCCAGACCCCAGAACCTGCTCCTCCAGCAGTACATTACCCGGACACAGACAGGACACTAGAGACTACTCCATCTGTATAACTATAACCTGACACAGGCCAGACCCCAGAACCTGCTCCTCCAGCAGTACATTACCCGGACACAGACAGGACACTAGAGACTTCTCCACCTGTATAACTATAACTTGGCACAGGCCAGACCCCAGAACCTGCTCCTCCAGCAGTACATTACCCGGACACAGACAGGACACTAGAGGCTTCTCCACCTGTATAACTATAACCTGACACAGGCCAGACCCCAGAACCTGCTCCTCCAGCAGTACATTACCCGGACACAGACAGGACACTAGAGACTACTCCACCTGTATAACTATAACCTGACACAGGACAGACCCCAGAACCTGCTCCTCCAGCAGTACATTACCCGGACACAGACAGGACACTAGAGACTACTCCACCTGTATAACTATAACCTGACACAGGCCAGACCCCAGAACCTGCTCCTCCAGCAGTACATTACCCGGACACAGACAGGACACTAGAGACTACTCCACCTGTATAACTATAACCTGACACAGGCCAGACCCCAGAACCTGCTCCTCCAGCAGTACATTACCCGGACACAGACAGGACACTAGAGGCTTCTCCACCTGTATAACTATAACCTGACACAGGCCAGACCCCAGAACCTGCTCCTCCAGCAGTACATTACCCGGACACAGACAGGACACTAGAGACTTCTCCACCTGTATAACTATAACCTGACACAGGCCAGACCCCAGAACCTGCTCCTCCAGCAGTACATTACCCGGACACAGACAGGACACTAGAGACTTCTCCACCTGTATAACTATAACCTGACACAGGCCAGACCCCAGAACCTGCTCCTCCAGCAGTACATTACCCGGACACAGACCGGACACTAGAGACTACTCCACCTGTATAACTATAACCTGACACAGGCCAGACCCCAGAACCTGCTCCTCCAGCAGTACATTACCCGGACACAGACAGGACACTAGAGACTTCTCCACCTGTATAACTATAACCTGACACAGGCCAGACCCCAGAACCTGCTCCTCCAGCAGTACATTACCCGGACACAGACAGGACACTAGAGACTACTCCACCTGTATAACTATAACCTGACACAGGCCAGACCCCAGAACCTGCTCCTCCAGCAGTACATTACCCGGACACAGACAGGACACTAGAGGCTTCTCCACCTGTATAACTATAACCTGACACAGGCCAGACCCCAGAACCTGCTCCTCCAGCAGTACATTACCCGGACACAGACAGGACACTAGAGACTACTCCACCTGTATAACTATAACCTGACACAGGCCAGACCCCAGAACCTGCTCCTCCAGCAGTACATTACCCGGACACAGACAGGACACTAGAGACTTCTCCACCTGTATAACTATAACCTGACACAGGCCAGACCCCAGAACCTGCTCCTCCAGCAGTACATTACCCGGACACAGACAGGACACTAGAGACTACTCCACCTGTATAACTATAACCTGACACAGGCCAGACCCCAGAACCTGCTCCTCCAGCAGTACATTACCCGGACACAGACAGGACACTAGAGACTACTCCACCTGTATAACTATAACCTGACACAGGCCAGACCCCAGAACCTGCTCCTCCAGCAGTACATTACTCGGACACAGACAGGACACTAGAGACTACTCCACCTGTATAACTATAACCTGACACAGGCCAGACCCCAGAACCTGCTCCTCCAGCAGTACATTACCCGGACACAGACAGGACACTAGAGACTTCTCCACCTGTATAACTATAACCTGACACAGGCCAGACCCCAGAACCTGCTCCTCCAGCAGTACATTACCCGGACACAGACAGGACACTAGAGACTACTCCACCTGTATAACTATAACCGGACAAGGGCCAGACCCCAGAACCTGCTCCTCCAGCAGTACATTACCCGGACACAGACAGGACACTAGAGACTACTCCACCTGTATAACTATAACCTGACACAGGCCAGACCCCAGAACCTGCTCTTCCAGCAGTACATTACCCGGACACAGACAGGACACTAGAGACTACTCCACCTGTATAACTATAACCTGACACAGGCCAGACCCCAGAACCTGCTCCTCCAGCAGTACATTACCCGGACACAGACAGGACACTAGAGACTTCTCCACCTGTATAACTATAGCCTGACACAGGCCAGACCCCAAAACCTGCTCCTCCAGCAGTACATTACCCGGACACAGACAGGACACTAGAGACTACTCCACCTGTATAACTATAACCTGACACAGGCCAGACCCCAGAACCTGCTCTTCCAGCAGTACATTACCCAGACACAGACAGGACACTAGAGACTACTCCACCTGTATAACTATAACCTGGCACAGGCCAGAACCTGCTCCTCCAGCAGTACATTACCCGGACACAGACAGGACACTAGAGACTTCTCCACCTGTATAACTATAACCTGACACAGGCCAGACCCCAGAACCTGCTCCTCCAGCAGTACATTACCCGGACACAGACAGGACACTAGAGGCTTCTCCACCTGTATAACTATAACCTGACACAGGCCAGACCCCAGAACCTGCTCCTCCAGCAGTACATTACCCGGACACAGACAGGACACTAGAGGCTTCTCCACCTGTATAACTTTAACCTGACACAGGCCAGACCCCAGAACCTGCTCCTCCAGCAGTACATTACCCGGACACAGACAGGACACTAGAGACTACTCCACCTGTATAACTATAACCTGGCGCAGAGGAGGGAACAGACACTGTTTGTTCCTCTTGTACTACATTAAGCCGGCAAAAGACAAGACACCCTAGTATTGTCCCTGTCCCCTCATATTACTGCCATTATGTCCCTGTTCCCTCATCTTCGAGGCATTATGTCCCTGCTCCTTCATAATACAGGCTTTATGTCCCTTTTCCCTCATATTACAGGCATTATGTCCCTGATCCTTCATATTACAGGCATTTTGTCCCTGTTCCTTCATATTACAGGCTTTATGCCCCTGTTCCCTCATCTTACCGCCATTATATCCCTGTTCACTCATAGTACCGGCATAATGTCCCTATTTCTTCATATTACGGGCTTTATGTCCCTGCTCCCTCATACTACAGACAGTATGTCCCTGTTCCCTCATATTACTGGCATTATGTCCCTGTTCCTTCATATTACCGGCGTTATGTCCCTATTCCTTCATATTACCGGCATTATGTCCCTGTTCCTACATATTACAGGCATTATTTCCCTGTTCCTTCATATTACCGCCATTATGTCCCTGTTCCTTCATATTACCGGCATTATGTCCCTGTTCCTTCATATTACAGGCATTACGTCCCTGTTCCCTGATATTACAGGCATTATGTCCCTGATCCTTCATATTACAGGCTTCATGTCCCTGTTCCTTCATATTACAGGCATTATGTCCCTGTTCCCTCATCTTCGAGGCATTATGTCCCTGTTCCTTCATATTACCGGCTTTAAGTCCTTGTTCCCTCATATTACAGGCATTATGTCCCTGTTCCTTCATATTACAGGCTTTATGTCCCTGTTCCTTCATATTACAGGATTTATGTCCCTGCTCCCTCATCTACCAGGCATTATGTCCCTCTTCCTTCATATTACCGGCATTATGTCCCTGTTCCCTCATCTTACCAGCATTATGTCCCTTTTCCCTCATATTGCAGCCATTATGTCCCTGTTCCTTCATATTACCGGTACTATGTCCTTGTTCCTTCTTATTATCGGCATTACGTCCCTGTTCCTTCATATTACCGGCATTATTTCCCTGTTCCTTCATATTACCGGCATTATGTCCCTGTTCCTTCATATTACCGGCATTATGTCCCTGTTCCTTCATATTACCGGCATTATGTCCATGTTCCTTCATATTACTGGCATTATGTCCCTGTTCCTTCATATTTCCGGCATTATGTCCCTGTTCCCTCCTCTTACCTGCATTATGTCCCTGTTCCTTCATATTACCGGCATTATGTCCCTGTTCCTTCATATTACAGGCATTATTTCCCTGTTCCTTCATATTACCGGCATTATGTCCCTGTTCCTTCATATTACCTGCATTATGTCCCTGTTCCCTCATCCTACTGGCATTATGTCCCTGTTCCTTCATATTACCGGCATTTTGTCCTTGTTCCTTCAAAGTACCGACATTATGTCCCTGTTCCTTCATATTACCTGCATTATGTACCTGTTCCCTCATCTTACGGGCATTATGTCCCTGTTCCTTCATATTACCGGCATTATATCCCTGTTCCTTCATATTACATGTATTATGTCGCTGTTCCTTCATATTACAGGCATTATGTCCCTGTTCCCTCATCTTACGGGCATTATGTCCCTGTTCCTTCATATTACCGCATTATGTCCCTGTTCCTTCATATTACCGGCTTTATGTCCCTGTTCCTTCATATTACCGGCATTATGTCCCTGTTCCTTCATATTACCGACATTATGTCCCTGTTCCTTCATATTACCGGCATTATGTCCCTGTTCCCTCATCTTACCGACATTTTGTCCCTGTTCACTCATCTTACCGGCATTATGTCCCTGTTCCTTCATATTACCGGCATTATTTTCCTGTTCCTTCATATTACTGCCATTATGTCCCTGTTCCTTCATATTACCGGCTTTATGTCCTTGTTCCTTCATATTACATGCATTATGTCCCTGTTCCTTCATATTACAGGCATTATTTCCCTGTTCCTTCATATTACCGGCATTATGTCCCTGTTCCTTCATATTACCGGCATTATGTCCCTGTTCCCTCATCTTACCAGCATTATGTGCCTCTTCCTTCATATTACCGGCTTTATATCCCTGTTCCTTCATATTACCGACATTATGTCCCTGTTCCTTCATATTACCGGTATTATGTCCCTGTTCCTTCATATTAAATGCAATATTTTCCTGTTCCTTCATATTACTGGCATTATGTCCCTGTTCCTTCATATTTCCGGCATTATGTCCCTGTTCCTTCATATTACCGGCAGTATGTCCCTTTTCCTTTATATTACCGGCTTTATGTCCCTGTTCCTTCATATTACCGGCATTATATCCCTGTTCCTTCATATTACATGCATTATTTTCCTGTTCCTTCATATTACTGGCATTATTTCCCTGTTCCTTCATATTTCCGGCATTATGTCCCTGTTCCTTCATATTACCGGCATTATGTCCCTGTTCCTTCATATTACAGGCATTATGTCCCTGTTCCTTCATATTACCGGCATTATGTCCTTATTCCTTCATATTACCGGCATTATGTCCCTGTTCCTTCATATTACCGGCATTATGTCCCTGTTCCCTCATATTACCGGCATTATGTCCCTGTTCCTTCATATTACAGGCATTATGTCCCTATTCCTTCATATTACGGGCATTATTTCCCTGTTCCTTCATATTACCGGCATTATATCCCTGTTCCTTCATATTACCGCCATTATGTCCCTGTTCCTTCATGTTACCGGCATTATGTCCCTATTCCTTCATATTACAGGCATTATTTCCCTGTTCCTTCATATTACCGGCATTATGTCCTTATTTCTTCATATTACCGGCATTATGTCCCTGTTCCTTCATACTACCGGCATTATGTCCCTGTTCCCTCATCTTACCAGCATTATGTGCCTGTTCCTTCATATTACCGGCATTATGTCCCTGTTTCTTCATATTACTGGCATTATGTCCCTGTTCCTTCATATTACCGGCATTATGTCCCTGTTCCTGCATATTACAGGCATTATGTGCCTGTTCCTTCTTATTACCGGCATTATGTCCCTGTTCCTTCATATCACCGGCATTATGTCCCTGTTCCCTCATCTTACCAGCATTATGTGCCTGTTCCTTCATATTACCATCTTTTTTTCCCCCTGTTCCTTCATATTACCGGCATTGTGTCCCTGTTCCTTCATATTACAGGCATTATGTCCCTGTTCACTCATCTTACCAGCATTATGTCCCTGTTCCTTCCTATTACCGGCATTATGTCCCTGTTCCTTCATATTACCGGCTTTTTTTCCCCCTGTTCCTTCATATTACCGGCATTATGTCCCTTTTCCTTCTTATTACCGTCATTATGTCCCTTTTCCTTCTTATTACCGTCATTATGTCCTTGTTCCTTTATATTACCGGCATTTTGTCCCTATTCACTCATCTTACCGGCATTATGTCCCTGTTCACTCATCTTACCAGCATTATGTCCTTGTACCTTCATATTACCGGCATTATGTCCCTGTTCCTTCCTATTACCGGCATTATGTCCCTGTTCCTTCTTATTACAGGCATTATGTCCCTGTTCCTTCATATGACCGGCATTATTTCCCTGTTCCTTCATATTACCGGCATTATGTCCCTGTTCCTTCATATTACCGGCATTATGTCCCTGTTCCTTCATATTACCGGCATTATGTCCCTGTTCCTTCATATTAGGGTCATTATGTCCCTGTTCCTTCATATTACCGGCATTATGTCCCTGTTCCCTCATCTTACCAGCATTATGTGCCTCTTTCTTCATATTACCGGCTATATGTCCCTGTTCCTTCATATTACCGGCATTATGTCCCTGTTCCTGCATATTACCGGCATTATGTCCCTGTTCCTTCATATTACATGCATTATTTTCCTGTTCCTTCATATTACTGGCATTATGTCCCTGTTCCTTCATATTTCCGGCATTATGTCCCTGTTCCTTCATATTACCGGCATTATGTCCCTGTTCCTTCATATTACAGGCATTATGTCCCTGTTCCTGCATATTACCGGCATTATGTCCCCGTTCCTTCATATTACGGGAATTATGTCCCTGTTCCTTCATATTACAGGCATTATTTCCCTGTTCCTTCATATTACCGGCATTATGTCCCTGTTCCTTCATATTACCGGCATTATGTCCCTGTTCCTTCATATTACAGGCATTATGTCCCTGTTCCTTCATATTACCGGCATTATGTCCCTGTTCCTTCATATTACAGGCATTATGTCCCTGTTCCTGCATATTACCGGCATTATGTCCCCGTTCCTTCATATTACGGGCATTATGTCCCTGTTCCTTTATATTATAGGCATTATTTCCCTGTTCCTTAATATTACCGGCATTATGTGCCTGTTCCTGCATATTACCGGCATTATGTCCCTGTTCCTTCATATTACCGGCATTATGTCCCTGTTCCTTCATATTACCGGCATTATGTCCCTGTTCCTTCATAATACCGGTATTATTTCCCTGTTCCTTCATATTACTGGCATTATGTCCCTGTTCCTTCATATTACAGGCATTATGTCCTATTCCTTCATATTACCGGCATTATGTCCCTGTTCCTTCATATTACCGGCATTATGTCCCTGTTCCCTCATATTACCGGCTTTATTTCCCCCTGTTCCTTCATATTACCGTCATATTGTCCCTGTTCACTCATCTTACCAGCATTATGTGCCTGTTCCTTCATATTACCGGCATTATGTCCCTATTCCTTCATATTACAGGCATTATGTCCCTGTTCCTTCATATTACAGGCATTATGTCCTATTCCTTCATATTACCGGCATTAGGTCCCTGTTCCTTCATATTACCGGCATTATGTCCCTGTTCCCTCATATTACATGCCTTATGTCCCTGTTCCTTCATATTACAGGCATTATGTCCCTGTTCCTTCATATTACAGGCATTTTGTCCCTGCTCCTTCATATTACCGGCATTATGTCCCTGCTCCTTCATATTACAGGCATTATGTCCCAGTTCCTTCATATTACCGGCATTATGCCCCCGTTCCTTCCTATTACCGCCATTATGTCCCTATTCCTTCATATTACCGGCATTATGTCCCTGTTCCTTCATATTACCGGCATTATGTCCCTGTTCCTTCATATTACAGGCATTATGTCCTATTCCTTCATATTACCGGCATTAGGTCCCTGTTCCTTCATATTACCAGCATTATGTCCCTGTTCCCTCATATTACATGCCTTATGTCCCTGTTCCTTCATATTACAGGCATTATGTCCCTGTTCCTTCATTTTACCGGCATTATGTCCATGTTTCTTCATATTACCGGCATTATGTCCCAGTTCCTTCATATTACCGGCATTATGCCCCTGTTCCTTCCTATTACCGGCATTATGTCCCTATTCCTTCATATTACCGGCATTATGTCCCTGTTCCTTCATATTACAGGCATTAAGTCCCTATTCCTTCATATTACAGGCATTATGTCCCTGTTCCTTCATATTACATGCATTATTTTGCTGTTCCTTCATATTACTGGCATTATGTCCCTGTTCCTTCATATGTCCGGCATTATGTCCCTGTTCCTTCATATTGCCGGCATTATGTCCCTGTTCCTTCATATTACAGGCATTATGTCTCTGTTCCTTCATATTACCGGCATTATGTCCTTATTCCTTCATATTACCGGCACAATTTCCCTGTTCCTTCTTATTACCGGCATTATGTCCCTGTTCCTTCATATTACAGGCATTATGTCCCTGTTCCTTCATATTACCGGCATTATGCTCCTATTCCTCCATATTACCGGCATTATGTCCCTGTTCCTTCATATTACCAGCATTATGTCCCTATTCCTTCATATTACCGGCATTATGTCCCTGCTCCTTCATATTACAGGCATTATGTCCCTGTTCCTTCATATTACCGGCATTATGTCCCTGTTCCTTCATAATACCGGCATTATGTCCTTGTTCCTTCATATTACCGGCATTATGTCCCTATTCCTTCATATTACCGGCATTATGTCCCTGTTCCTTCATATTACCAGCATTATGTCCCTATTCCTTCATATTACCGGCATTATGTCCCTGTTCCCTCTTCTTACCGGCATTATGTCCCTGTTCCCTCTTCTTACCGGCATTATGTCCTTGTTCCCTCATATTACCGGCATTATGTCCCTGTTCCTTCTTATTACCGGCATTTTGTCCCTATTCACTTATCTACCTGGCATTATGTCCCTGTTCCTTCATATTACCGGCATTATTTCCCTGTTCCCTCATATTACCGGCATTATGTCCCTGTTCCTTCTTATTACCGGCATTATGTCCCTGTTCCTTCTTATTACCGGCATTTTGTCCCTATTCACTTATCTACCTGGCATTATGTCCCTGTTCCTTCATATTACCGGCATTATGTCCTTGTTCCCTCATATTACCGGCATTATGTCCCTGTTCCTTCTTATTACCGGCATTTTGTCCCTATTCACTTATCTACCTGGCATTATGTCCCTGTTCCTTCATATTACCGGCATTATGTCCTTGTTCCCTCATATTACCGGCATTATGTCCCTGTTCCTTCTTATTACCGGCATTTTGTCCCTATTCACTTATCTACCTGGCATTATGTCCCTGTTCCTTCATATTACCGGCATTTTGTCCCTATTCACTCATCTTCCTGGCATTATGTCCTTGTTCCTTCATATTACAGGCATTATGTCCCTGTTCCTTCATCTTACCGGCATTTTGTCCCTATTCTATTACAGCGTGTAGAAGAAACCAGAAACTGCTCCTCCAATAACCAGGCAATTACAATAACGACTAAACACACTAGAGTTTGCGGCTACAATAACCTTGCACCAAAAAAAAGAAACAACAAAGTTTGCTCCACCTGTATTACAATAATCCGGAACAGACTGGCAACTATAGTCTGCTCCACCTGTATTACAATAACCCAGAACAGACTAGCAACTATAGTCTGCTCCACCTGTAATACAATAACCCAGAACAGACTAGCAACTATAGTCTACTTCACCTGTAATATAATAACCCGGCACAGACAACAAACTATAGTCTGCTCCACCTGTATTACAATAACCCGGAACAGACGAGCAACTATAGTTTGCTTCACCTGTAATACAATAACCCGGCACAGAATAGACACCAGAGTCTACTTCACCTGTATTCATAAAACCCAGCACATACGTATTGATGTAATACAGATGGAACAGATTCTAGTGTACTGTAACAGACAAGACATTAGAGTACGCTCCACCTGTATTACAATAACCCAAGTCCCAGCACATACAGTACGCTAGAATCTGCTCCACCTGTATTACAAGAACCCAGCACAGGAAAGACACCAGCGACTGCTCCTTTCGTAATAGAATGACCAGGCACATACAAGACACTATAGTCTGCTCCACCTGTATTCAAATTACCCAGCACAGACAATACACCAGAATGCTCCTATTTTACTACAATGAGCCGGAATAGACTAGAACTAGAGCAGGGGTCTCAAGCACTCGGCCCGCGGGACACAGACCCGCTAATACAGGCTCTGCTCCGGGACTCTGTGGAATTCCCTGACATCGCTGCCCATATATGGACAGTGTTGTCAGGGTCTTCCCCAGAGCGGAGTCCCGAGCAGAGCGCTAGTACAGGCTTTGCTCCGGGACACGCTGGAATTCCCTGACATCACTGTCCATATATGGACCGAGTCCCGGAGCAGAGCCGATACTAGCGCTCTGCTCGGGACTCCGCTCTGGGGAAGACCGTGACAACACTGTTCATATATGGACAGCGATGTCAGGGATTCTAGAGTGTTGTCAGGGTCTTACCAAGAGCGGAGTCCCAGGTAAAACGCTAGTATAGGCTCTACGCCAGGACTCTGTGGAATCCCCTGACATCGCTGTCCATATATAGACACGCATTGTCTAGGGCTTTCCTAGAGCCGGAGTCCCAGGCAGAGCGCTAGTATAGGCTCTGCTCCGGGATTCTGTGACATCACTGTCCATATATGGCACTGTGGCAGCATCTACAGAGGGCACTGTGGCAGCATCTAGAGAGGGCACTGTGGCAGCATCTACAGAGGACACTGTGGCAGCAGCTACGGAGGGCACTGTGGCAGTATCTATAGGTGGGTGTGTGGCAGCATCTACAGAGGGCACTGTGGCAGTATCTACAGAGGACACTGTGGCATTATCTAGGGGTGTGTGGCATTATCTACAGAGGGAACTGTGGCAGAATTTACAGAGAGCTCTGTGGCAGTATCTTCAGAGGGCACTGTGGCAGCATCTACAGAGGGCTCTGTGGCAGCATCTACAGAGGGCACTGTGGCAGCATCTACAGAGGGCCCTGTGGCAGTATCTTCAGAGGGCTCGGTTGCAGCATCTTCAGAGGACACTGTGGTATTATCTAGGGGTGTGTGGCAGTATCCTCAGAGGGCTCTGTGGCAGCATCTACAGAGGGCACTGTGGCATTATCTAGGGGTGTGTGGCAGTATCTACAGAGGGCTCTGTGGCACTATCTACAGAGGGCTCTGTGGCACTATCTACAGAGGGCTCTGTGGCACTATCTACAGAGGGCTCTGTGGCAGCATCTACAGAGGGCTCTGTGGCAGTATCTACAGAGGGCTCTGTGGCAGCATCTACAGAGGGCACTGTGGCAGCATCTACAGAGGGCACTGTGGCAGCATCTATAGGTGGGTGTGTGGCAGCATCTTTAGAGGGCACTGTGGCAGCATCTACAGAGGACACTGTGGCATTATCTAGGGGTGTGTGGCAGTATCTACAGAGGGCTCTGTGGCACTATCTACAGAGGGCTCTGTGGCAGTATCTACAGAGGGCACTGTGGCAGCATCTAGAGAGGGCACTGTGGCAGCATCTATAGGTGGGTGTGTGGCAGCATCTTTAGAGGGCACTGTGGCAGCATCTACAGAGGACACTGTGGCATTATCTAGGGGTGTGTGGCAGTATCTACAGAGGGCTCTGTGGCACTATCTACAGAGGGCACTGTGGCAGCATCTACAGAGGGCACTGTGGCAGCATCTATAGGTGGGTGTGTGGCAGCATCTTTAGAGGGCACTGTGGCAGCATCTACAGAGGACACTGTGGCATTATCTAGGGGTGTGTGGCAGTATCTACAGAGGGCTCTGTGGCAGTATCTTCAGAGGGCTCTGTGGCAGTATCTACAGAGGGCTCTGTGGCAGCATCTACAGAGGGCTCTGTGGCAGCATCTACAGAGGGCTCTGTGTCAGTATCTTCAGAGGGCTCTGTGGCATTATCTACAGAGGGCTCTGTGGCAGCATCTACAGAGGGCTCTGTGGCAGCATCTTTAGAGTGCTCTGTGGCAGTATCTTTAGAGGGCTCTGTGGCAGTATCTTCAGAGGGCTCTGTGGCAGCATCTTTAGAGGGCTCTGTGGCAGTATCTACAGAGGGCTCTGTGGCAGTATCTACAGAGGGCTCTGTGGCAGCATCTTTAGAGGGCTCTGTGGCAGCATCTAGAGAGGGCTCTGTGGCAGCATCTACAGAGGGCTCTGTGGCAGTATCTACAGAGGGCACTGTGGCAGCATCTACAGAGGGCACTGTGGCAGCATCTACAGAGGGCACTGTGGCAGCATCTACAGAGGGCTCTGTGGCAGCATCTACAGAGGGCTCTTTGGCACTATCTTAATAGGGGCTGCCCAATCATGACATTTGTGTGTCTGCCAAACGCTTAGCGACACTTAATTGCTGAAATGCAGCCCGTCAACTTCTATTTATTCCTATATGTGGCCCACTTACCCGGCCGAGTTTGAGACCCCTGAACTGGAGGCTGTTCCACTTGTATTACAATTACTAGACGAGACACTAGAGTCTGCTGCTACTCTTCTACAATAAACCAGCACAGATGAGACACCACAGTCTGCTAATCATGTGTAACAATAACAAGACATACAAAACACCATAGTCTGCTCCGCCTGTACTACAATAACTTGACAGAGAACACACTGCAGTCTGCTTCACCTGTATTACAATTACACGACACACACTCAAGACACCATAGTCTGCTCCGCCTGTACTGCAATAACTTGACAGAGAACACACTGCAGTCTGCTTCACCTGTATTACAATTACACGACACACACTCATGACACCAGAGTCTCCTTCACCTGGATTACAGGGTAACTGAATGGTCAAATAAATTCTGACAGGTGATAGTGCCGGCAGTGCTCCGACCCCCAAACTTCTGAAACCCCGCCCGATCGCTAAGCCAATCAGCGGGAGGGATTGGTAATGTGAATTTACTGAAAGAAACGCCCATGTAAAAATACGCCCGCGTCAAACAAGTGCAGGACGCTTCTTGGGACGTTTTTGGAGTCGTTATTCATCGACTCCAATGAAGAACAGCTCCAATTACGTCCGTAAAAGACGCCACTAAAAACGCGAGTACTTGCAATTACGTCTGAAATTCAGGAGCTGTTTTCGCCTGAAAACATCTGTCATTTCAGAGGTGTTTTGCGTTTGCGTGTGAACATATCCTTCTTGTTACACATGATTAGCAGACGGTGGGGTCTCGTCTGTGCTGGTTTGTTGTAGAATAGTAGCAGCAGACTCATTGGCGTAACTACAGCAGCTGCTACGGGGCCCGCGGCTTGTGGGGGCCCGTGCCGCCAGCTGACACGCTCCCCCATATGCTCCCCCATAGCAGCCGTTATGGCTAGTACAGCGGTAGTGCTGCTATTATGTGACCCACGCCTCCGAGTCTCTAACAAGTATGGGCAGGACGACACAGGCCCTCTCATGCTCGTAGACGTCGCTACCACCGGAGGGGGCCCCAGTGCTAGCGACAGCCAGATACATGCATTAGCGCTGAATGGCCAGGCATGTTTCGTGCCTGACCATTCAGCGCCTTACAATGACGCTGATTGGCTAGCGGTGCGATGACATCATCGCGCCGCTTCCGTGCTTGAAAGGTGCTGATTGACGGGGCAAGTCATTCTGCCCCGCCAATCAGCGTCATTGAGCGACGTGTCGTTCAGCTCCTGCAGACCCGCTCAGTAGAGAGCATGTCAGCATTGTCAGCGGACAGGGTGGGAACGGGGTCATGTGAGTATGTAAAGTTTTTTTTCTCATAAAAATGTGAGTAGCATTTTCTATAGTGGGGGCTCTATCTACAGGGGGCTCATCTATATGTGGGCCACTATATACAGGGGGGTCTATTTGTGGTGATGTGGGCACTATCTACAGGGGTGGTCTATATGTGGGGATGTGGGTAACTATATACAGGGGAGGATCTATATGTGGGGATGTGGGGCACAATCTACAGGGGGGTCTATATGTGGGGATGTGGGCCACTATATACAGGGGGGTCTATATGTGGGCCACTATATACAGGGCGGTCTATATTTGGGCCACTATATACTGGGGTGGTCTATATGAGGGCCACTACATACAGGGGGTCTATATTTGGGCCATTGTCTACAGGGGGGTCTATATATGGAGATGTGGGCCACTATATACAGGGGGTCTATATTTGGGCCACTGTCTACAGGGGGGTCTATATGTGGGGATGTGGGGCACTATTTACAGGGGGTCTATATTTGGGCCACTGTCTACAGGGGGGTCTATATGTGGGGATGTGGGGCACTATTTACAGGGGGTCTATATGCGGGGAACTATATACAGGGGGAGCTATATGTGAGACTATACAGGGCTGGGCTATATGTAGAGCACTATCTATAGGGGAGCTATTTTTTTAGGGCACTTTCTATAGGGGTGGGCTATATGTGGGACACTATATACAGGGGTGGGTTACCTGTGGGCACTAGCTACAGGGTGGCTATATGTAGGGCACTGTCTACAGGGGTGGGCTATATTTGGGACTCTATATACAGGGGAGCTATATGTGAGACTATCTACAGATGTGGGCTATACATTGGGCACTGTCTATAGGGGAAGCTATATGTATGGTGGCTTAGTGGTTAGCACTATTGCCTTGCAGCTCTGGAGTCCATATGTGGGCAGTATCTACAGAGGACTGTATGTGGGACACTATCTACAGGGGCTTCTATGTAGGTCGCTTTCAACAGAGGCTCTATGGGGGTCACTATAGGGGGCTATGGGGGCACTATTTACAGGGGGCACGGTGTGTGTGACAGTGTATGGTACGATTATAATCAGGGACACAGTGTATGGCGCTATTATAGTTAGAGGTGCAGTGAATGGCGCTTTATTATATTTAGAGGTGTTGAGAATTTTTACTTTGTTTATAGGTGCAGAAATGTTTTAGAAGTGAGAAGCTGAAGACATCTGAGCGGAAAACTGCAGAAATGGGTCATGGCTGGTAGAAATCCATCATAGAGGTCTGGACCGGAGGGAGAAGAAAAGGACTCGAATCTGAGACGTCACCGGTGAGTCACTTAATGTAAATGTTTATTCTGCCTCTAATCAGCACTGTAGTCACTGTATGATCTGCAGCGAGATGATGGGTGGTATGATTTTTTTTGTGTGAAACAGCATCTCTCAGAATATCCTCACCATTGTTCAGGCCATGCTGGGAGCTGTAGCTTTACACCGTACAAACCTATACGGCAGGGGTTGCACTAAATTGAGCTGTATTTGATCTGGTGTTGTATATATGTACTACTCTTGGTTCTAATGCTGTATGTAAGTACTGAGCTTGGTTCTGGTGCTGTATATACGTATGAGTTTTGTTCTGGTGCTGTATATATGTAATGAGTTTTGTTCTGGTGCTGTATATATGTAATGAGTTTTGTTCTGGTGCTGTATATACGTATGAGATTTGTTTTGGTGCTGTATATATGTAATGAGTTTTGTTCTGGTGCTGTATATATGTAATGAGTTTGGTTCTGGTGCTGTATATACGTATGAGATTTGTTTTGGTGCTGTATATATGTAATGAGTTTTGTTCTGGTGCTGTATATATGTAATGAGTTTGGTTCTGGTGCTGTATATATGTAATGAGTTTGGTTCTGGTGCTGGATGTATTTATGTACTGAGGTTGGTTCTGGTGCTGTATTTATGTACTGAGGTTGGTTCAGGGATGAATTTATGTACTGAGCTTTGTTCTAGTGCTGTATTTATGTACTGAGCTTGGTTGTGGTACTGTATGTATGTACTGAGCTTTGTTCTGGTGCTGTATATATTTCAGAGCTTGTGTAAAGGATCTGCCAGGCACAGCTTCTGTGTCGACGCCCGTGGGTAATCAGTCTGCACCTGCTCCTATGTCTGTGAGACTGACTCCATCTTCCACCACTCAGGATGGCAGGCTTAGGAGTGGGAGAGCCTATCACAGCCTGGCCAGACGGAGCTAGCTCCCGCCCACTGTCTATTTATACCTGCCTTTCCTGTTCCTCCTTTGCCTGTGATTCTGCTCTGCTTGTTTCCTGGCTCTGCTGCTGCTGCTGCTGCTGCTTGAACTACTTATCCTCTGCTTGTTATTGACCTTGGCTTACTGACCACTATCCTGCTCAGCGTTTTGTACCTCGTGGACTCCTGGTTTGACTCGACTCGTTCACTACTCTCGTTGCTCACGGTGTCTCCGTGGGAAGTTGCCCCGTTTCCCTAGCTTCTTTGTACCCTTGTCTGTTTGTCTGTCGTGCACTTACTGAGCGTAGGGACCGTCGCCCAGTTGTACCCCATCGCCTAGGACGGGTCGTTGCAAGTAGGCAGGGACTGAGTGGCGGGTAGATTAGGGCTCACCTGTCTGTCTCCCTACCCCGTCATTACAGCTTGGCTCTAGTGCTGTATTTATGTACTGAGCTTGGTTCTAGTGCTGTATATATGTACTGAGCTTGGGTGTGGTACTGTATATATGACAGAGCTTGGTTCTATTGCTGTATATATGTACTGAGCTTGGTTCTGGTGCGGTATATATGTCAGAGCTTGGTTCTAGTGCTGTTAGGGATCTGCCAGGTACTACGTCTAGGTATACTCCTGGGATTAATCAATCCACACCTGAGGCCAGACCTGTTAGACTTACACCGTCTCCCACCAATGAGGGTGGCAGGCTCAGGAGTGGGAGAGCCTATCGCGGCCTGGTCAGTCGGAGTTAGCTCCGCCCCCTGTCCTTTATTACCTGCCCTGTTCTCTTCCTCAGTGCTTGTAATTCTTCTGGATTCCTGGCCCCACTGCTGCTTGCTCCAGCCTGCTTCTGCCGTGCTTCTGCCTTGCTGCAGTTCCGCTTAACCTGCTTCGCTTTGCCCCTGGCTTGCTTCCTTCTCCGTGCTCATGTTGGTATACTCCACTTCATCCTGGTCCTGACTACTCATTCACCGCTCCGTTTCCTCGCGGCGTTCCGTGGGCTACTGCCCCTTCCCTTGCGTGTTCCCTGTTTGTTCTCCCGTGCACTTAGACAGCGTAGGGACCGCCGCCCAGTTGTACCCCGTCACCTAGGTCGGGTCGTTGCAAGTAGGCAGGGACAGGGCGGTGGGTAGATTAGGGCTCACTTTCCCTTCACCTCCTTCCTGCCATTACATAATTACAAGCCCATACCTAGTCTACCATTTCTCCTACGCTGACGCTATCATGGACCCCCTTGAGACCCTGACCCAGCAGATGCAGGGCCTCTCCCTACAGGTCCAGGCCCTGGCCCAGAGGGTCAACCAGGGTGACGCTGCCTTAGTAGTACCCCTCACCTCACCTCTAGAACCCGACCTCAAGTTACCTGACCGGTTCTCAGGGGACCGTAAGACGTTTCTCTCCTTCCGGGAGAGTTGCAGACTGTATTTCCGCCTAAAACCCCACTCCTCAGGTTCCGAGAACCAGCGGGTGGGTATCATCATATCCCGACTCCAGGAAGGGCCCCAAGAGTGGGCCTTCTCCTTGGCTCCTGACGCCCCTGAACTTTCCTCTGTTGATCGTTTTTTCTCTGCCCTCAGACTCATTTACGACGAGACTGACAGGACTGCTTTAGCCGAGAGTCAGCTGGTGACCTTACATCAGGGTAGGAGACCGGTTGAGGAATACTGTTCTGATTTTAGAAAGTGGTGCGTAGCTTCTCGGTGGAACGATCCGGCCCTAAGGTGCCAGTTTAGGTTAGGATTATCTGACGCCCTGAAGGATCTGCTGGTTAGCTACCCCTCTTCTGACTCCCTTGACCAGGTTATGGCCCTAGCAGTACGACTTGACCGACGTCTCAGGGAACGTCAGCTTGAACGTTTCAATGTGCTCCCCTTTGACCTTTCTGCGATCCCCCCCGAGGTCCCGTCTCCTCGCCCCTCCACGGAGGACTCGGAGGTACCTATGCAACTTGGGGCCTCCATGTCCCCTCGACAACGTAGGGAGTTTCGCAGAATGAATGGTCTCTGCTTCTACTGTGGGGACGACAAGCATTTACTGAACACCTGTCCCAGGCGCAAGAATAAAAAGCCGGAAAACTTCCGCGCCTAAGTGATCATCGGGGAGGTCACTTGGGCGCACAGGTATTTCCCGTTAATGTGAAACGCAATAAAATTTTGCTTCCCTTTCAGGTCTCGTTTGCTGGCCGGTCTGCCACGGGCAGTGCTTTCGTGGATTCTGGCTCATCTGCTAATATTATGTCTGTGGAATTTGCTATGTCTCTAAAGATGCCTTTTATTGATTTACCTTATCCTGTCCCGGTAGTGGGTATCGACTCAACTCCCCTTGCTAATGGTTATTTTACACAGCATACTCCTGTTTTTGAACTCCTGGTTGGCTCCATGCATTTGGAGCAGTGGTCTGTACTGGTGATGCAGGGATTATCGTCTGATTTGGTTTTAGGCCTTCCCTGGTTGCAGTTGCATAATCCCACGTTTGATTGGAATACTGGGGAGCTAACCAAATGGGGTAATGAATGTCTTATGTCATGTCTTTCTGTTAACTCTATTTCTCCCCGGGAGGAGGTAAACACGCTTCCTGAGTTTGTTCAGGACTTCGCCGATGTGTTTTCTAAGGAGGCCTCCGAGGTGTTGCCCCCCGATAGAGATTACGATTGCGCCATCGATTTGGTGCCTGGTGCCAAGCTTCCTAAGGGTAGGATATTTAATCTTTCATGTCCTGAACGTGAAGCTATGAGGGTGTATATTCAAGAATGCTTGGCCAAGGGTTTCATTCGCCCCTCGACTTCTCCTGTAGGTGCTGGCTTCTTCTTTGTGGGGAAGAAGGATGGTGGTCTTAGGCCGTGCATTGATTATCGTAACCTGAATATGGTCACCGTAAGGAACCAGTACCCACTTCCTTTGATTCCGGATCTTTTTAATCAGGTTCAGGGAGCCCAATGGTTTTCTAAGTTCGATCTACGGGGGGCATATAACCTTATCCGCATAAAAGAGGGGGATGAGTGGAAAACTGCGTTCAACACACCCGAGGGTCATTTCGAATACCTGGTCATGCCCTTTGGGTTGTGTAATGCCCCTGCTGTCTTCCAGAATTTTATTAATGAAATCCTGAGAGATTACCTGGGTAATTTTCTTGTTGTGTACCTTGATGACATACTGGTGTTTTCCAAGGACTGGTCCTCCCACGTGGAGCATGTCAGGAAGGTGCTCCAGGTCCTTCGGGAGAATAATCTGTTTGCTAAGACTGAAAAATGTGTCTTTGGGGTACAGGAGATACCATTTTTAGGGCAAATCCTCACTCCTCATGAATTCCGCATGGACCCTGCCAAGGCTCAGGCTGTGGCGGAATGGGTCCAACCTGCCTCCCTTAAGGCGTTACAGTGTTTTTTAGGGTTCGCCAACTATTACAGGAGATTTATTGCCAACTTCTCGGTCGTCGCTAAGCCTCTTACGGACCTTACTCGCAAGGGTGCTGATGTCCTCCATTGGCCCCCTGAGGCCGTCCAGGCCTTTGAGACCCTCAAGAAGTGCTTTATCTCGGCCCCCGTGCTGATTCAGCCCAACCAAGAGGAGCCATTTATCGTGGAGGTTGACGCATCCGAGGTGGGAGTGGGGGCCGTCTTGTCCCAGGGTACCAGCTCCCTCACCCATCTCCGCCCCTGTGCTTACTTCTCTAGGAAGTTTTCGCCCACGGAGAGTAACTATGATATTGGCAACCGTGAACTTCTAGCCATTAAATGGGCTTTTGAAGAGTGGCGGCACTTCCTGGAGGGGCCAGACACCAGGTAACGGTCCTTACGGATCACAAGAATCTGGTTTTCCTAGAATCGGTACGGAGGCTTAATCCTAGACAAGCTTGGTGGGCACTATTCTTTACCAGATTTAATTTCTTGGTTACCTATAGGGCTGGGTCTAAGAATATTAAGGCTGATGCTCTGTCACGTAGTTTCATGGCCAATCCTCCTTCCGAGAAGGATCCTGCTTGTATTTTACCCCCTGGTATAATCGTTTCTGCCACAGATTCTGATTTAGCTTCTGATATCGCGGCTGATCAGGGTTCAGCTCCCGGGAACGTCCCTGGGGACAAACTGTTTGTTCCCCTGCAATACCGGCTAAGGGTACTCAGGGAAAACCATGACTCCGCTCTATCTGGTCATCCTGGCATCTTGGGCACCAAACACCTCATTACCAGAAACTATTGGTGGCCTGGGTTGCCTAAAGACGTTAGGGCTTACGTCGCCGCTTGTGAGGTTTGCGCTAGGTCCAAAACCCCTAGGTCCCGACCTGCGGGCCTACTACGTTCCTTGCCCATTCCCCAGAGACCTTGGACCCATATCTCCATGGATTTTATCACCGATTTGCCCCCATCTCAGGGCAAGTCGGTGGTGTGGGTGGTAGTAGACCGCTTCAGCAAGATGTGCCACTTTGTGCCCCTTAAGAAGCTACCTAACGCCAAGACGTTAGCTTCTTTGTTTGTGAAACACATCCTGCGTCTCCATGGGGCCCCAGTCAATATCGTTTCTGACAGAGGGGTACAATTTGTTTCCTTATTTTGGAGAGCTTTTTGTAAAAAGTTGGAGATTGATCTGTCCTTCTCCTCCGCCTTCCATCCCGAAACTAATGGCCAAACGGAAAGGACTAACCAATCCCTGGAACAATATTTAAGGTGTTTCATCTCTGACTGTCAATTCGATTGGGTCTCATTCCTTCCCCTTGCTGAATTTTCCCTGAATAACCGGGTCAGTAACTCGTCAGGGGTCTCCCCGTTTTTCTGTAATTTCGGGTTTAACCCAAGGTTCTCCTCCGTTTCCCCTGGTTGTTCCAATAATCCTGAGGTAGAGGATGTTCAGAAGAACCTAGAGGCGTCCCAGAGCGCACAAAAGATTCAGGCTGATAGTAGACGTTCTGCTAACCCCCGGTTTGTCGTCGGGGATTTGGTCTGGTTGTCGTCCAGGAACTTGCGCCTTAAGGTCCCGTCCAGGAAGTTTGCTCCCCGATTTATTGGACCTTATAAGATCATTGAAGTCCTCAACCCTGTATCCTTCCGTCTGGAGCTGCCCCCATCCTTTCGCATACATGACGTCTTCCACGCCTCCCTCCTTAAACGCTGCTCCCCGTCCTGGTCCCCCTCGAGGAAACCTCCTGTTCCCGTTCTCACCCCTGAGGGGGTGGAATTCGAGGTGGCCAAGATTATGGACAGTAGGATGGTCCAGGGCTCCCTCCAGTACCTGGTCCATTGGAGAGGATACGGGCCGGAGGAGAGGACTTGGGTACCTGCCCGTGATGTTCACGCTGGGGTATCGATCAGGAGGTTCCACCTTCTCTTCCCTACTAAACCGGGTCCTCTTAGTAAGGGTCCGGTGGCCCCTCATAAAAGGGGGAGTACTGTTAGGGATCTGCCAGGTACTACGTCTAGGTATACTCCTGGGATTAATCAATCCACACCTGAGGCCAGACCTGTTAGACTTACACCGTCTCCCACCAATCAGGGTGGCAGGCTCAGGAGTGGGAGAGCCTATCGCGGCCTGGTCAGTCGGAGTTAGCTCCGCCCCCTGTCCTTTATTACCTGCCCTGTTCTCTTCCTCAGTGCTTGTAATTCTTCTGGATTCCTGGCCCCACTGCTGCTTGCTCCAGCCTGCTTCTGCCGTGCTTCTGCCTTGCTGCAGTTCCGCTTAACCTGCTTCGCTTTGCCCCTGGCTTGCTTCCTTCTCCGTGCTCACGTTGGTATACTCCACTTCATCCTGGTCCTGACTACTCATTCACCGCTCCGTTTCCTCGCGGCGTTCCGTGGGCTACTGCCCCTTCCCTTGCGTGTTCCCTGTTTGTTCTCCCGTGCACTTAGACAGCGTAGGGACCGCCGCCCAGTTGTACCCCGTCGCCTAGGGCGGGTCGTTGCAAGTAGGCAGGGACAGGGCGGTGGGTAGATTAGGGCTCACTTTCCCTTCACCTCCTTCCTGCCATTACAAGTGCTCTTTTTATGTACTGAGCTTGGTTCTATTGCTGTATATATGTCAGAGCTTGGTTCTAGTGCTCTTTATATGTACTGAGCTTGGTTCTATTGCTGTATATATGTAATGAGCTTTGTTCTGGTGCTGTATATATGTCAGAGCTTGGTTCTGGTGCTGTATATATGTCAGAGCTTGGCTCTAGTGCTGTATTTATGTACTGAGATTGGTTTTGGTGCTGTATATATGTCAGAGCTTGGTTTTGGTGCTGTATATATGTACTGAGCTTGGTTTTGGTGCTGTATATATGTCAGAGCTTGGTTCTAGTGCTGTATATATGTCAGAGCTTGGTTCTAGTGCTCTTTTTATGTACTGAGCTGGGTTCTATTGCTGTATATAAATGTACTGAGCTTTGTTCTGGTGCTGTATATATGTACTGAGCTTGGTTCTAGTGCTGTATTTATGTACTGAGCTTGGTTTTGGTGCTGTATATATGTCAGAGCTTGGTTCTAGTGCTGTATATATGTCAGAGCTTGGTTCTAGTGCTGTATTTATGTACTGAGCTTGGTTTTGGTGCTGTATATATGTCAGAGCTTGGTTTTGGTGCTGTATATATGTACTGAGCTTGGTTTTGGTGCTGTATATATGTCAGAGCTTGGTTCTAGTGCTGTATTTATGTACTGAGCTTGGTTGTGGTACTGTATATATGTCAGAGCTTGGTTCTATTGCTGTATATATGTCAGAGCTTGGTTCTAGTGCTGTATTTATGTATTGAGCTTGGTTCTATTGCTGTTTTGATGTACTGAGCTTGGTTCTGGTGCTGTATATATGTCAGAGCTTGGTTCTAGTGCTCTTTTTATGTACTGAGCTTGGTTCTAGTGCTGTATATATGTCAGAGCTTGGTTCTATTGCTGTATATATGTACTGAGCTTGGGTGTGGTACTGTATATATGTCAGAGCTTGGTTCTAGTGCTCTTTTTATGTACTGAGCTGGGTTCTATTGCTGTATATATATGTACTGAGCTTGGTTCTGGTGCTGTATATATGTCAGAGCTTGGTTCTAGTGCTCTTTTTATGTACTGAGCTGGGTTCTATTGCTGTATATAAATGTACTGAGCTTGGTTCTGGTGCTGTATATGTGTACTGAGCTTGGTTCTAGTGCTGTATGTATGTACTGAGCTTGGGTGTGGTACTGTATATATGTCAGAGCTTGGTTCTAGTGCTCTTTTTATGTACTGAGCTTGGTTCTATTGCTGTATATATGTCAGAGCTTGGTTCTAGTGCTCTTTTTATGTACTGAGCTTGGTTGTATTGCTGTATATGTATGTACTGAGCTTGGTTCTGGTGCTGTATATATGTCAGAGCTTGGTTCTAGTGCTCTTTTTATGTACTGAGCTTGGTTCTATTGCTGTATATATATGTACTGTGCTTGGTTCTGGTGCTGTATATATGTCAGAGCTTGGTTCTAGTGCTCTATTTATGTACTGAGCTTGGTTCTATTGCTGTATATATATATGTACTGAGCTTGGTTCTATTGCTGTATTGATGTACTGAGCTTGGTTCTGGTGCTGTATATATGTCAGAGCTTGGTTCTATTGCTGTATATATGTACTGAGCTTGGTTCTGGTGCTGTATATATGTACTGAGCTTTGTTCTGGTGCTGTATATATGTACTGAGCTTGGTTCTGGTGCTGTATATATGTACTGAGCTTGGTTCTGGTGCTGTATATATGTCAGAGCTTGGTTCTAGTGCTGTATTTATGTACTGAGCTCGGTTCTATTGCTGTATATATGTACTGAGCTTTGTTCTGGTGCTGTATATATGTACTGAGCTTGGTTCAGGTGCTGTATATATGTCAGAGCTTGGTTCTAGTGCTCTTTTTATGTACTGAGCTTGGTTCTATTGCTGTATTTATGTACTGAGCTTGGTTCTATTGCTGTATATATATGTCTGAGCTTGGTACTGGTACTGTATATATGTCAGAGCTTGGTTCTGGAGCTGTAATTATATAGGATATATTTATAACAAAATTGCAGGGCAGATGGCATTTTTCTCAATTCATTGTATATTTCATGGGAACCTGTCTGGTAGTTTTAACCCCTTGAACCGTCACCATGCGGTAATACATGATCTGACTGTATTCCCCTGTATGTTTTTTCAGATGCAACAAAATCCTTAAAATCCACTTTTAAAACGACGCACACTATATGCTAATTACTCATTAGAGGGTCATGGGGTGGTGCCGATATCCTCACGAGTCACATAGTCCTGCCTCCAAACCCACCTTTTCATGTTTGAGTGACATCTCCCTGGCTGATACAACTTTCTCGGATGCGCCATTGCCTTGTGGCACTATACACAAGGGAGAGAGCTGTGTGGCACTATACACAAAGGGGGGCTGTGTGGCACTATACACAAGGGGGAGCTGTGTGGCACAATACACATAGGGGGGCTGTGTGGCACTATTTACAAGGGGGAGGGATGTGGCACAATCTACAGGGGGCTGAGTGTGGCACAATCTACAGGTGTCTGTGTGTGGCACTATCTACTAAGGGGGGGCTGTGCTGCACTTTCTACTAAGGGGGGCTGTGTGGCACTATATACAAGGGAGGGGGCTGTGTGGCACTATATACAGTGGGGGCTTTATGGCATTCTACAAGGGGGAGGTGGGTGTGCTATCTACAAATGGGGTGACACTGTCTATAGGAGGGGCTATATAGCACTGTCTACAGGGGGGCTGTATGGCACATTCTACAGGGGGCACTATTTATATGGGGGGGGCCCGGCCAAGAGTTTTCTTTGGGGCCCAGTCTTTCCTAGTTACGCCCCTGAGCAGACTAGTGTCTCGTCTAGTTATATAATGCAAGTGGAACAGCCTCTATAGATGATGCGCTGCAGGAAAAAACTTACAAAGTATAGAGAGCCACGGTGTGGTCACCGCGGGGAACTGTTTACAGTCAGAATCTTTGCTGTCCGTTTATTACGTGTCAGTGTGTGACGCATGATGCGCGTAGTATAAACATATTCAGCTTCTTTGTATGTGAGATTTTTACTAAAATGCTTATCAGGCGGATGATGAACGCAATCTGTACTATGGCCACCAGGTGGCGCTATGACATAACATTATTATATTATTACCATTTACATGTTCCAGAATCAAACCCAGTGGCGGATTATCATATGGGCGATTCGGGCGGCCGCCCGGGGCCCGAGGCTCGCAGGGGGCCCATGGCAGCCCGAACCGCACATCGACATGTAACCCTATTCAGCGCGCTAGCGCTGCTAACTTCCGAAGATGGGGAGGAGCAGGGAATTGGCCAGGATCCAGGGGTAGGACACGCCTCCCTGACAGTGCGGGCGCCGCCATTGAGTAACAGAACAGCGACGGACGGCTGTTCTGTTACTCCAAAGCTGCAAGAGAAGAGCCGGGCGGGCGGTCATCGGCGCTTAGGTTAGTTGACTTAACCCTGCCCAACTGGTTCCCGACCGCTGGCTGTATTTTTACGGCCAGCGGTCAGGGACGGGTCCTTAAAACCCGAGCCATAGACTTTCTACGGCTCGGGTTTTAACTTGCTGCCCGCGCGATCGGGCAGCTGAATGTCGGGTCTCCGGCTGTCAGTGACTGCCGGGGACCCTGAGAGGATAGAAGCAGCTTTCGCTGCTTCTGTCTTCTCTGATCACTTGTACACAGCGCTGAATGCGCGCTGTGTACAGGAATAGAGACAGCAGCAGCGGCGCTGTCTCTATTCCTCCCGGTGATCATGTGACTGGTCACATGATCGCCGGGTGCCGTTAGTGGCAGGCTGCTGCTGGGTCTTACTAGACCCAGCACAGCCCTATTAGTGACAATCGTCACTATGAGAGGGCTGATTTCCCCTGTAACTGGGGCTGCTGTGCAGCTCCAGTTACAGTGGAAAAACATGGTGTAAAAGAAAGAAAAAATATATATAAAGTTCCCCAAAGGTCTTCTTTGACCTTAGAGGGACAGACCATAGTAATAAAAAAATAATAAAGTAAAGTGCAAAAAAAAATGTAAATAATAAATACACATAAAATACCCACCCCAAAAAAAACGTTCCCCCCCGCCAATCATTGTTGTAAAGCTAGCGCTGACCCAATTACCCTAATATAGACATGTAATATATAAAAATTTACGGTAGACAATGACGATCACAAATAACAGGTCTATTTTAGGGTAAAACTATGTTATTACCAAAAAAAATAGCTGAAACGTAAAAAAGCTTATTTTTTTACTATTATATTCAAACTTTATGAATAAAAGTTCTAAAATAGCAAAAAAGGTGTGTATAAAAACGATAAAAAACGAAACCTGCATTGTCTACGGAAAAAACGTCGCAAAAATCACGTCGGTTTTATTTTTTTTTTAATAAAAATGTGTGTTTGGTGCAACTTTGTAATTACGTTTTATTAAAAAATATTTTCGCTTTTTGAGATACAGCTGCTTTGTATCCTGTATCCGTCAGGTCAGCAGGACTGACGGGATCAGTGAAACGGGCCCTGCGCTAAATTATAATCTTAGATGTGATAGATTTGAGGTGGATCCTGCGTGTCACTGATCCCGTCAGTCCTGCTGACCTGACGGATGCAGGATACAAAGCAGCTGTATCTCAAAAAGTAAAAATATTTTTTAATAAAATCAATCACACTGATACACACACATACTATATATATATATAATAAGTTTTTAAATGTGTACATAACCTTGTGGCACTATATACAAGGGGGAGCGCTGTGTGCCACTATATACAAGGGGGAGCGCTGTGTGGCACCATATACAAGGGGGAGCGCTGTGTGCCACTATATACAAGGGGGAGCGCTGTGAGGTACTATATACAAGGGGGAGCGCTGTGTGCCACTATATACAAGGGGGAGCGCTGTGAGGTACTATATACAAGGGGGAGCGCTGTGTGCCACTATATACAAGGGGGAGCGCTGTGTGGCACCATATACAAGGGGGAGCGCTGTGTGCCACTATATACAAGGGGGAGTGCTGTGAGGTACTATATACAAGGGGGAGCGCTGTGAGGTACTATATACAAGGGGGAGCGCTGTGTGCCACTATATACAAGGGGGAGCGCTGTGAGGTACTATATACAAGGGGGAGCGCTGTGTGCCACTATATACAAGGGGGAGCGCTGTGTGGCACCATATACAAGGGGAAGCGCTGTGTGCCACTATATACAAGGGGGAGTGCTGTGAGGTACTATATACAAGGGGGAGCGCTGTGAGGTACTATATACAAGGGGGAGCGCTGTGTGCCACTATATACAAGGGGGAGCGCTGTGTGGCACCATATACAAGGGGGAGCGCTGTGTGCCACTATATACAAGGGGGAGTGCTGTGAGGTACTATATACAAGGGGGAGCGCTGTGAGGTACTATATACAAGGGGGAGCGCTGTGTGCCACTATATACAAGGGGGAGCGCTGTGTGGCACCATATACAAGGGGGAGCGCTGTGTGCCACTATATACAACGGGGAGCGCTGTGAGGTACTATATACAAGGGAGAGCGCTGTGTGCCACTATATACAAGGGGGAGCGCTGTGTGCCACTATATACAAGGGGGGGCTGTGTAGTGCTATCCACAGTGGTATGTGTGTGGCGCTCTTTATAGGGGGGGCTTTTTGGTGCTATTTACAAAAGGGGAAGGGCTGTGTGGCGCTCTCTACAGGGGGGCTGTATGGCACTATCTATAGGGGGCTGTGTGTAACGCTCTCTACGGGGGGGTGATATATAGAGGGGGCTGTGTATGGCGATATCTATGGGGGTGTGTAATATCTACAGGGGCTGTGTGTGGCACTATGTACAGGGGGCTGTGTGTATGTGGTGTTTTACAGTGTGTGGTATTATTATATTCAGGCGCGCAGTGTTTGGTGCTATTATATTTAGGGGCACAGTCTGTGGCACCATGATAACTTTATTTTCGTTTATAGGTGTGGAAATGTTGGAAAAGTGAGGAGACGTCTGAGTGTCAAATTCTGCAGAAATGAGTCATGGCCGGGAGAAGTCGTCATGTGCTCTGGACCGGATGGAGAAGAAAAGAGGAAAAAACCTACTAGAATCTGAGACGTCGTCACCTGTGAGTCACTAGATTTATAGAGAATCTGTCACCTCTCCTGACATGTTTATTATAGGAAATCCTTGTATTTCACAAAAAGTCTTTCTGCAGTCCAGGACTGATAGACAATTCCCCTTGTCAGGAGGACGTGTCCCTGCACAGTGTGATCCTGTCATTATGTAGGGACACCGCGCTGTGACAAGGGAAATCGTAACACTGTTAATGCTTGCCCAAAAAGGTAGTGTTAAAAATAGTTACGACGCGGCAGGGCGGCGGTGAGGAAGGGGGGCCCAAGTTTGGATAACAGCCCAGGGCCCATGGTCTACTTAATCCGCCACTGCCCGCACGTTAGACATTGTGGTAAAGAACCCTGTGATAGTGACAAGTGCCGGGAATAGAGGGCACGAGCTCCCGCAAACACATTTATCTTGTCCGATCACAGCGATGTGCAGATCGGCAGGACTATGGCAGAGATCCCGGGGCCTCCTCCCGGCTCCTTCCCAGCATCTCTGCCAGTGAAGGCTAGAAATGAGTAGGGGGAATGTCAGGGAGGGGGAAGTCACGTCAACTACAACTCCCAGCATGTCCAGGCTGTTATTATGGGATATCAGAGGACATTACAGGAGGAGGTATAAGAGGAGAGAACTACAACTCCCAACATGTCCAGGCTGTTATTATGGGATATCAGAAGACATTACAGGAGGAGATATAAGAGAGAACTACAACTCCCAGCATGTCCAGGCTATTATTATAAGATATCAGAGGACATTACAGGAGGAGGTATAAGAGGAGAGAACTACAACTCCCAGCCTGTTCAAGCTGTTATTATGGGATATCAGAGGACATTAAAGGAGGAGGTATAAGAGAGAACTACAACTCCCAGCATGTCCAGGCTGTTATTATTGGATATCAGAGGACATTACAGAAGGCGGTATAAGAGGAGGGAACTACAACTCTCAGCATGTCCAGGCTGTTATTATGGGATATCAGAGGACAGTACAGGAGGAGGTATAAGAGGAGAGAACTACAACTCCCAGCATGTCCAGGCTGTTATTATGGGATGTCAGAGGACATTACAGGAGGAGGTATAAGAGGAGAGAACTACAACTCCCAGCATGTCCAGGCTGTTATTATGGGATATCAGAGGACATTACAGGAGGAGGTGGTATAAGAGGAGAGAACTACAACTCCCAGCATGTCCAGGCTGTTATTATGGGCTATCAGAGGACATTACAGGAGGAGGTATAAGAGAGAACTACAACTCCCAGCATGTCCAGGCTGTTATTATGGGATATCAGAGGACATTACAGGAGGAGGTATAAGAGGAGAGAACTACAACTCCCAGCATGTGCAGCCTGTTATTATGGGATATCAGAGGACATTACAGGAGGAGGTATAAGAGAGAACTACAACTCCCAGCATGTCCAGGTTATTAATATGAGATATCAGAGGACATTACAGGAGGAGGTATAAGAGGAGAGAACTACAACTCCCAGCATGTCCAGGCTGTTATTATGGGATATCAGAGGACATTACAGGAGGAGGTATAAGAGGAGAGAACCACAACTCTCAGCATGTCCAGGCTGTTATTATGGGATGTCAGAGGACATTACAGGAGGAGGTATAAGAGGAGAGAACTACAACTCTCAGCATGTATAGGCTGTTATGGGATATCAGAGGACATTACAGGAGGAGGTATAAGAGGAGAGAACTACAACTCCTAGCATGTCCAGGCTGTTATGGGATATCAGAGGACATTACAGGAGGAGGTATAAGAGGAGAGAACTACAACTCCCAGAATGTCCAGGCTGTTATTATGGGATATCAGAGGACATTACAGGAGGAGGTATATGAGGAAAGAACTACAACTCCCAGCATGTCCAGGCTGTTATTATGGGATATCAGAGGACATTACAGGAGGAGGTATAAGAGAGAACTACAACTCCCAGCATGTCCAGGTTGTTATTATGAGATATCAGAGGACATTACAGGAGGAGGTATAAGAGGAGAGAACTACAACTCCCAGCATGTCCAGGCTGTTATTATGGGATGTCAGAGGACATTACAGGAGGAGGTATAAGAGGAGAGAACTACAACTCTCAGCATGTATAGGCTGTTATTATGGGATATCAGAGGACATTACAGGAGGAGGTATAAGAGGAGAGAACCACAACTCTCAGCATGTCCAGGCTCTTATTATGGGATGTCAGAGGACATTACAGGAGGAGGTATAAGAGGAGAGAACTACAACTCTCAGCATGTATAGGCTGTTATGGGATATCAGAGGACATTACAGGAGGAGGTATAAGAGGAGAGAACTACAACTCCTAGCATGTCCAGGCTGTTATGGGATATCAGAGGACATTACAGGAGGAGGTATAAGAGGAGAGAACTACAACTCCCAGCATGTCCTGGCTGTTATTATGGGATATCAGAGGACATTACAGGAGGAGGTATAAGAGGAGAGAACTACAACTCCCAGTAAGTCCAGGCTGTTATTATGGGATATCACAGGACAGTACAAGAGAAGGTATAAGAGGAGAGAACCACAACTCTCAGCATGTCCAGGCTGTTAATATGTGATATCAGAGGACATTACCGGAGGCGGGATATAAGAGGAGAGAACTACAACTCCCAGCATGTCCAGGCTGTTATTATGGGATATCAGATGAGGTATAAGAGGAGAGAACTACAACTCCCAGCATGTGCAGGCTGTTATTATGGGATATCAGAGGACATTACAGAAGGAGGTATAAGAGGAGAGAACTACAACTCCCAGCATGTCCAGGACGTTATTATGGGATATCAGAGGAGGTAAAAGAGGAGAGAACTACAACTCCCAGTTTGTCCAGGCTGTTACTATATGATATCAGGGGCCATTACAGGAGGAGGTTTAAGAGGAGAGAACTACAACTCTCAGCATGTCCAGGCTGTTGTTATGGAATATCAGAGGACATTACATGAGGGGGTATAAGAGGAGAGAACTACAACTCCCAGCATTTCCAGGCTGTTATTATAAGATATCAGAGGACATTACAGGAGGAGGTATAAGAGGAGAGAACTACAACTCCCAGGATGTCCAGGCTGTTATTATGGGATAGCAGAGGATATTACAGGGAGGAGGTATAAGAGGAGAGAACTACAACTCCCAGCATGTGCAGGCTGTTATTATGGGATATCAGAGGACATTACAGAAGGAGGTATAAGAGGAGAGAACTACAACTCCCAGCATGTCCAGGACGTTATTATGGGATATCAGAGGAGGTAAAAGAGGAGACAACTACAACTCCCAGTATGTCCAGGCTGTTACTATATGATATCAGGGGCCATTACAGGAGGAGGTTTAAGAGGAGAGAACTACAACTCTCAGCATGTCCAGGCTGTTATTATGGGATATCAGAGGACATTACATGAGGGGGTATAAGAGGAGAGAACTACAACTCCCAGCATGTCCAGGCTGTTATTATAAGATATCAGAGGACATTACAGGAGGAGGTATAAGAGGAGAGAACTACAACTCCCAGGATGTCCAGGCTGTTATTATGGGATAGCAGAGGATATTACAGGGAGGAGGTATAAGAGGAGAGAACTACAACTCCCAGCATGTCCAGGCTGTTATTATGGGATATCAGAGGATATTACAGGAGGAGGTATAAGAGGAGAGAACTACAACTCCCAGCATGTCCAGGCTGTTATTATGGGATATCAGAGGACATTACAGGAGGAGGTATAAGAGGAGAGAACTACAACTCCCAGCATGTCCAGGCTGTTATTATGGGATATCAGAGGACATTACAGGAGGAGGTATAAGAGGAGAGAACTACAACTCCCAGCATGTCCAGGCTGTTATTATGGGATATCAGAGGACATTACAGGAGGAGGTATAAGAGGAGAGAACTACAACTCCTAGCATGTCCAGGCTGTTATGAGATATCAGAGGACATTACAGGAGGAGGTATAAGAGGAGAGAACTACAACTCCCAGAATGTCCAGGCTGTTATTATGGGATATCAGAGGACATTACAGGAGGAGGTATATGAGGAGAGAACTACAACTCCCAGCATGTCCAGGCTGTTATTATGGGATGTCAGAGGACATTACAGGAGGAGGTATAAGAGGAGAGAACTACAACTCTCAGCATGTATAGGCTGTTATTATGGGATATCAGAGGACATTACAGGAGGAGGTATAAGAGGAGAGAACTACAACTCTCAGCATGTCCAGGCTGTTATTATGGGATATCAGATGAGGTATAAGAGGAGAGAACCACAACTCTCAGCATGTACAGGCTGTTATTATGGGATGTCAGAGGACATTACAGGAGGAGGTATAAGAGGAGAGAACTACAACTCTCAGCATGTATAGGCTGTTATGGGATATCAGAGGACATTACAGGAGGAGGTATAAGAGGAGAGAACTACAACTCCTAGCATGTCCAGGCTGTTATGGGATATCAGAGGACATTACAGGAGGAGGTATAAGAGGAGAGAACTACAACTCCCAGTAAGTCCAGGCTGTTATTATGGGATATCACAGGACAGTACAAGAGAAGGTATAAGAGGAGAGAACCACAACTCTCAGCATGTCCAGGCTGTTAATATGTGATATCAGAGGACATTACCGGAGGCGGGATATAAGAGGAGAGAACTACAACTCCCAGCATGTCCAGGCTGTTATTATGGGATATCAGATGAGGTATAAGAGGAGAGAACTACAACTCCCAGCATGTGCAGGCTGTTATTATGGGATATCAGAGGAGGTATAAGAGGAGAGAACTACAACTCCCAGCATGTCCAGGACGTTATTATGGGATATCAGAGGAGGTAAAAGAGGAGAGAACTACAACTCCCAGTATGTCCAGGCTGTTACTATATGATATCAGGGGCCATTACAGGAGGAGGTTTAAGAGGAGAGAACTACAACTCTCAGCATGTCCAGGCTGTTGTTATGGAATATCAGAGGACATTACATGAGGGGGTATAAGAGGAGAGAACTACAACTCCCAGCATGTCCAGGCTGTTATTATAAGATATCAGAGGACATTACAGGAGGAGGTATAAGAGGAGAGAACTACAACTCCCAGGATGTCCAGGCTGTTATTATGGGATAGCAGAGGATATTACAGGGAGGAGGTATAAGAGGAGAGAACTACAACTCCCAGCATGTCCAGGCTGTTATTATGGGATATCAGAGGATATTACAGGAGGAGGTATAAGAGGAGAGAACTACAACTCCCAGCATGTCCAGGCTGTTATTATGGGATATCAGAGGACATTACAGGAGGAGGTATAAGAGGAGAGAACTACAACTCCCAGCATGTCCAGGCTGTTATTATGGGATATCAGAGGACATTACAGGAGGAGGTATAAGAGGAGAGCACTACAACTCCTAGCATGTCCAGGCTGTTATGGGATATCAGAGGACATTACAGGAGGAGGTATAAGAGGAGAGAACTACAACTCCCAGAATGTCCAGGCTGTTATTATGGGATATCAGAGGACATTACAGGAGGAGGTATATGAGGAGAGAACTACAACTCCCAGCATGTCCAGGCTGTTATTATGGGATATCAGAGGACATTACAGGAGGAGGTATAAGAGAGAACTACAACTCCCAGCATGTCCAGGTTGTTATTATGAGATATCAGAGGACATTACAGGAGCAGGTATAAGAGGAGAGAACTACAACTCCCAGCATGTCCAGGCTGCTGTTATGGGATGTCAGAGGACATTACAGGAGGAGGTATAAGAGGAGAGAACTACAACTCTCAGCATGTATAGGCTGTTATTATGGGATATCAGAGGACATTACAGGAGGAGGTATAAGAGGAGAGAACCACAACTCTCAGCATGTCCAGGCTGTTATTATGGGATGTCAGAGGACATTACAGGAGGAGGTATAAGAGGAGAGAACTACAACTCTCAGCATGTATAGGCTGTTATGGGATATCAGAGGACATTACAGGAGGAGGTATAAGAGGAGAGAACTACAACTCCTAGCATGTCCAGGCTGTTATGGGATATCAGAGGACATTACAGGAGGAGGTATAAGAGGAGAGAACTACAACTCCCAGTAAGTCCAGGCTGTTATTATGGGATATCACAGGACAGTACAAGAGAAGGTATAAGAGGAGAGAACCACAACTCTCAGCATGTCCAGGCTGTTAATATGTGATATCAGAGGACATTACCGGAGGCGGGATATAAGAGGAGAGAACTACAACTCCCAGCATGTCCAGGCTGTTATTATAGGATATCAGAGGACATTACAGGAGGAGGTATAAGAGGAGAGAACTACAACTCCCAGAATGTCCAGGCTGTTATTATGGGATATCAGAGGACATTACAGGAGGAGGTATAAGAGGAGAGAACTACAACTCCCAGCATGTCAAGGCTGTTATTTTGGAATATCAGAGGATATTACAGGAGGAGATATAAGAGAGAACTACAACTCCCAGCATGTCCAGGCTGTTATTATGGGATATCAGAGGACATTACAGGAGGAGATATAAGAGGAGAGAACTACAACTCCCAGCATGTCCAGGCTGTTATTATGGGATATCAGAGGACATTACAGGAGGCGGTATAAGAGGAGAGAACTACAACTCTCAGCATGTCCAGGCTGTTGTTATTATAAGATATCAGAGGACATTACAGGAGGAGGTATGAGGAGAGAACTACAACTCCCAGCATGTCCAGGCTGTTATTATGGGATATCAGAGGACATTACAGGAGGAGGTATATGAGGAGAGAACTACAACTCTCAGCATGTCCAGGCTGTTATTATAAGATATCAGAGGACATTACAGGAGGAGGTATGAGGAGAGAACTACAACTCCTAGCATGTCCAGGCTGTTATTATGGGATATCAGAGGACATTACAGGAGGAGGTATAAGAGGAGAGAACTACAACTCCCAGCATATCCAGGCTGTTATTATGGGATATCAGAGGACATTACAGGAGGAGGTATAAGAGGAGAGAACTACAACTCCCAGCATGTCCAGGCTGTTATTATAAGATATCAGAGGACATTACAGGAGGAGGTATAAGAGAGAACTACAACTCCCAGCATGTCCAGGCTGTTATTATGGGATATCAGAAGACATTACAGGAGGAGGTATGAGAGGAGAGGACTACAACTCCCAGCACGTCCAGGCTGTTATTATGGGATATCAGGGGACATTAATGGAGGAGGTGTAAGAGGAGAGAACTACAACTCCCAGCATGTCCCGGCTGTTATTATGGGATATCAGAGGACATTACAGGAGGAGGTGTAAGAGGAGAGAACTACAACTCCCAGCATGTCCCGGCTGTTATTATGGGATATCAGAGGACATTACAGGAGGAGGTATAAGAGAAGAGAACTACAACTCCCAGCATGTCAAGGCTGTTATTATGGGATATCAGAGGACATTACAGGAGGAGGTATAAGAGAGAACTACAACTCTCAGCATGTCCAGGCTGTTATTATAAGATATCAGAGGATATTACAGGAGGAGGTATAAGAGGAGAGAACTACAACTCCCAGCATGTCCAGGCTGTTATTATGGGATATCAGAGGACATTACAGGAGGAGGTATAAGAGAAGAGAACTACAACTCCCAGCATGTCCAGGCTGTTATTTTGGAATATCAGAGGATATTACAGGAGGAGATATAAGAGAGAACTACAACTCCCAGCATGTCCAGGCTGTTATTATGGGATATCAGAGGACATTACAGGAGGAGGTATAAGTGGAGAGAACTACAACTCCCAGCATGTCAAAGGCTGTTGTTATGGGATATCAGAGGACATTACAGGAGGAGGTATAAGTGGAGAGAACTACAACTCCCAGCATGTCCAGCCGGTTATCATGGGATATCAGTGGATATTACAGGAGGAGATATAAGAGAGAACTACAACTCCTAGCATGTCCAGGCTGTTATTATGGGATATCAGAGGACATTACAGGAGGAGGTATAAGAGGAGAGAACTACAACTCTCAGCATGTCAAGGCTGTTATTATGGGATATCAGAGGACATTACAGGAGGAGGTATAAGAGGAGAGAACTACAACTCCCAGCATGTCCAGGCTGTTATTATGGGATATCAGAGGACATTACAGGAGGAGGTATAAGAGGAGAGAACTACAACTCTCAGCATGTCCAGGCTGTTATTATGGGATATCAGAGGACATTACAGGAGGAGGTATAAGAGGAGAGAACTACAACTCCCAGCATGTCAAGGCTGTTATTATGGGATATAAGAGGACATTACAGGAGGAGGTATAAGAGGAGAGAACCACAACTCCCAGCATGTCCAGGCTGTTATTATGGGATATAAGAGGACATTACAGGAGGAGGTATAAGAGGAGAGAACTACAACTCTCAGCATGTCCAGGCTGTTATTATAAGATATCAGAGGACATTACAGGAGGAGGTATATGAGGAGAGAACTACAACTCCCAGCATGTCCAGGCTGTTATTATGGGATATCAGAGGACATTACAGGAGGTATATGAGGAGAGAACTACAACTCTCAGCATGTCCAGGCTGTTATTATAAGATATCAGAGGACATTACAGGAGGAGGTATGAGGAGAGAACTACAACTCCCAGCATGTCCAGGCTGTTATTATGGGATATCAGAGGACATTACAGGAGGAGGTGTAAGAGGAGAGAACTACAACTCCCAGCATGTCCAGGCTGTTATTATGGGATATCAGAGGACATTACAGGAGGAGGTATAAGAGGAGAGAACGACAACTCCCAGCATGTCCAGGCTGTTATTATTGGATATCAGAGGACATTACAGGAGGGGGTATAAGAGGAGAGAACTACAACTCCCAGAATGTCGAGGCTGTTATTATTGGATATCAGAGGACATTACAGGAGGGGGTATAAGAGGAGAGAACTACAACTCCCAGCATGTCCCAGCTGTTATTATGGGATATCAGGGGACATTACAGGAGGAGGTGTAAGAGGAGAGAACGACAACTCCCAGCATGTCCAGGCTGTTATTATGGGATATCAGAGGACATTACAGGAGGAGGTATAAGAGGAGAGAACCACAACTCTCAGCATGTCCAGGCTGTTATTATGGGATATCAGAGGACATTACAGGAGGAGGTATAAGAGGAGAGAACTACAACTCCCAGCATGTCCAGGCTGTTATTATGTGATATCAGAGGACATTACAGGAGGAGGTATAAGAGGAGAGAACTACAACTCCCAGCATGTCCAGGCTGTTATTATGGGATATCAGAGGACATTACAGGAGGAGGTATAAGAGGAGAGAACCACAACTCTCAGCATGTCCAGGCTGTTATTATGGGATATCAGAGGACATTACAGGAGGAGGTATAAGAGGAGAGAACTACAACTCTCAGCATGTCCAGGCTGTTATTATGGGATATCAGAGGACATTACAGGAGGAGGTATAAGAGGAGAGAACTACAACTCCCAGAATGTCCAGGCTGTTATTATGGGATATCAGAGGACATTACAGGAGGAGGTATAAGAGGAGAGAACTACAACTCCCAGAATGTCTAGGCTGTTATAAGATATCAGAGGACATTACAGGAGGAGATATGAGGAGAGAACTACAACTCCCAGCATGTCCAGGCTATTATTATAAGATATCAGAGGACATTACAGGGAGGAGGTATAAGAGGAGAGGACTACAACTCCCAGCATGTCCAGGCTGTTATTATGGGATATCAGAGGACATTACAGGAGGAGGTATAAGAGGAGAGAACTACAACTCCCAGCATGTCCCGGCTATTATTATGGGATATCAGAGGACATTACAGGAGGAGGTGTAAGAGGAGAGAACTAGAACTCCCAGCATGTCCAGGCTGTTATTATGGGATATCAGAGGACATTACAGGAGGAGGTATAAGAGGAGAGAACTACAACTCCCAGCATGTCCAGGCTGTTATTATGTGATATCAGAGGACATTACAGGGAGGAGGTATAAGAGGAGAGTACTACAACTCCCAGCATGTCCAGGCTGTTATTATGGGATATCAGAGGACATTACAGGAGGAGGTATAAGAGGGAACTACAACTCCCAGCATGTCCAATACCTTCCGTTCACGTTACGGTGAGTGTTATACATAGTGGTATATTATATCACGGACCTGTAAGAAATCCTATGGCCGTCATGGTGGAGCTGTGGTAGGTAACGCACCGGCCACGGTTAGTAATGTGAACACTGTGCACAGGCGTCGTCTATAAAAACTAACTGTAAAACTGTCTTTGTTGCCTATAGCAACCAATCAGAGCTCACCTTTAATTTTTAAAACTGTTCTAGAAAAATAAGAGTTGAGCTGTGATTGGGTAACACGGACAGCTTTGCTTTATGAGGCCCTCAGTATTTCGGCAGCATGGAGGCCTTAGGGTATGTTCACACGGCCAAATTTCAGACGTATACGAGGCGTATTATGCCTCGTTTTACATCTGAAAATAGGGCTGCCATACGTCGGCAAACATCTGCCCATTCATTTGAATGGGTTTGCCGACGTACTGTGCAGACGACCTGTAATTTACGCGTCGTCGTTTGACAGCTGTCAAACGACGACGCGTAAATTTACTGCCTCGGCAAAGAAGTGCAGGGCACTTCTTTGCCACGTAATTTGAGCCGTTCTTCATTGAACTCAATGAAGAGCAGCTCAAGATATACGAGCGTCTCAGACGCCTCGTAAATTACGAGGAGGAGCTTTTACGTGTGAAACGAGGCAGCTGTTAACAGTCTGTCTTTTCACACGTAACTGCCTCTCAGCGTGTGAACATACCCTTAAGACAACTGTCTCTTCTAGCTCCGCCCCCTCACGTGACTGATCACATGATGGTAACAGCAGCACAGGTCCTTCACCTCCTACTTATACTCTCCACTGCTGAGCACCGCCCCCTCATGTGACTGATCACATGATGGTGACATCAACACAGGTCCTTCAGCCAGTCTGATTGAGCAGATACAGATAAACTCCTGCTCTGGGTATGTATGATTGTAGTCACTGTTATATAGTATACATTAGACATGTTTGTATACAGTGTGTGTAATATGTATGTGTATATATGTATACAGTCTGTACGTGACACTCTATAATATTCTCTAGGACTCCTCTGTATTGCAGCTCGTCCATTATATATGATGAGGATGGTCTGGTTACTAGGGTCAGTTTTCCCTAGTAACGAGCTGTTTACAAAGTCACCACGCCCTTGTGACATCACGGCAGGGAGTTCCATGTCATTGGAGGATGAGAGTTCTGCATATACTTCGTGCTGGACGCTTTGTCAGCTCCACGGTATAAGGCGCCGTTTACACATACCGGATTTCCACGTGAAATCCGTCTCATTGATTTTAATGGGAAGTCGCTTCTCTGTACAGATTCGGCGGAAATTTTCCGCCCTCGATTTCACCAGCCAGTTTATAAAGCCAGAACGTCTCTTACAGATGTACCTTCTTGATCCCGCAGCAGTCCGTGCTTCCACGCCAACTTATAAAAAAATGGGAACTCCGCACTCCAAGGTGTTAGGCAATAAGTGATATTTTATTTCACATGTAGCGAAAAGCAGTAATCCAAAAACAGGTTTAACGTTTCAGTCTAGACATTCGACACTACAAAATGAATATACACAGAAATAAAAAAATGTCAAATGAAAACCACCAATATATACATTCAATATTAATCTCCCCTGGGCTTAGGTGGAGAGAAATCTTGGTTGACATTCTGGTGTACAGAAGTTTATCTATAGCTAGATCTGTTTTACAATGTATGGATCATTTAGAAGGATACATAGGACAAGATGTGTTTATGGGAGAGGGAGACACGGAGAGAGAAACTGTGATCTGACGTTGGTACAGAGCACACATTGAAGTGGTTACCAGTAATAAAGCAATGAGAGAAAAAGTAGTCTCTTACAGATGTAACATATGTGACATACTCCATACTTCTCAATCTCACGGGTGCTGGGTCCTCATGACACTCACCTCTCCATGTTCCTGCAGTCCTCTTCACTCCCGGGTGCTGGGTACTCATGACACTCACCTCTCCATGTTCCTGCAGTCCTCTTCACTCCTGGGTGCTGGGTACTCCTGACACTCCCCTCTCCATGTTCCTGCAGTCCTCTTCACTCCCGGGTTCTGGGTCCTCATGACACTCACCTCTCCATGTTCCTGCAGTCCTCTTCACTGCCGGGTGCTGCGTCCTCATGACACTCGCCTCTCCATGTTCCTGCAGTCCTCTTCACTCCCGGGTGCTGCGTCCTCATGACACTCACCTCTCCATGTTCCTGCAGTCCTCCTCACTCCCGGGTGCTGGGTCCTCATGACACTCACCTCTCCATGTTCCTGCAGTCCTCTTCACTCCCGGGTGCTGGGTCCTCATGACACTCGCCTCTCCATGTTCCTGCAGTCCTCTTCACTCCCGGGTGCTGGGTCCTCATGACACTCGCCTCTCCATGTTCCTGCAGTCCTCTTCACTCCCGGGTGCTGGGTCCTCATGACACTCCCCTCTCCATGTTCCTGCAGTCCTCTTCACTCCCGGGTGCTTGGTCCTCCTGACACTCCCCGCTCCATGTTCCTGCAGTCCTCTTCACTCCCGGGTGCTGGGTCCTCCTGACACTCCCCGCTCCATGTTCCTGCAGTCCTCTTCACTGCCGGGTGCTGCGTCCTCATGACACTCGCCTCTCCATGTTCCTGCAGTCCTCTTCACTCCCGGGTGCTGCGTCCTCATGACACTCGCCTCTCCATGTTCCTGCAGTTCTCTTCACTCCCGGGTGCTGGGTCCTCCTGACAATCCCCGCTCCATGTTCCTGCAGTCCTCTTCACTCCCGGGTGCTGGGTCCTCCTGACACACCCTGCTCCATGTTCCTGCAGTCCTCTTCACTCCCGGGTGCTGCGTCCTCATGACACTCACCTCTCCATGTTACTGCAGTTCTCTTCACTCCCGGGTGCTGGGTCCTAATGACACTCACCTCTCCATGTTCCTGCAGTCCTCTTCACTCCCGGGTGCTGGGTCCTCATGACACTCTCCTCTCCATGTTCCTGCAGTCCTCTTCACTCCCGGGTGCTGCGTCCTCATGACACTCAACTCTCCATGTTCCTGCAGTCCTCTTCACTCCCGGGTGCTGGGTCCTCATGACACTCACCTCCCCATGTTCCTGCAGTCCTCTTCACTCCCGGGTGCTTCGTCCTCATGACACTCACCTCTCCATGTTCCTGCAGTCCTCTTCACTACCGGGTGCTGCGTCCTCCTGACACTCCCCGCTCCATGTTCCTGCAGTCCTCTTCACTCCCGGGTGCTGGGTCCTCATGACACTCTCCTCTCCATGTTCCTGCAGTCCTCTTCACTCCCGGGTGCTGGGTCCTCATGACACTCGCCTCTCCATGTTCCTGCAGTCCTCTTCACTCCCGGGTGCTGGGTCCTCATGACACTCGCCTCTCCATGTTCCTGCAGTCCTCTTCACTCCCGGGTGCTGGGTCCTCATGACACTCGCCTCTCCATGTTCCTGCAGTCCTCTTCACTCCCGGGTGCTGGGTCCTCATGACACTCCCCTCTCCATGTTCCTGCAGTCCTCTTTACTCCCGGGTGCTTGGTCCTCCTGACACTCCCCGCTCCATGTTCCTGCAGTCCTCTTCACTCCCGGGTGCTGGGTACTCATGACACTCCCCTCTCCATGTTCCTGCAATCCTCTTCACTCCCGGGTGCTGGGTACTCATGACACTCCCCTCTCCATGTTCCTGCAGTCCTCTTCACTCCCGGGTGCTGCGTCCTCATGACACTCCCCGCTCCATGTTCCTGCAGTCCTCTTCACTCCCGGGTGCTGGGTCCTCATGACACTCACCTCTCCATGTTCCTGCAGTCCTCTTCACTGCTGGGTGCTGCGTCCTCATGACACTCGCCTCTCCATGTTCCTGCAGTCCTCTTCACTCCCGGGTGCTGCGTCCTCATGACACTCGCCTCTCCATGTTCCTGCAGTTCTCTTCACTCCCGGGTGCTGGGTCCTCCTGACAATCCCCGCTCCATGTTCCTGCAGTCCTCTTCACTCCCGGGTGCTGGGTCCTCCTGACACACCCTGCTCCATGTTCCTGCAGTCCTCTTCACTCCCGGGTGCTGCGTCCTCATGACACTCACCTCTCCATGTTCCTGCAGTCCTCTTCACTACCGGGTGCTGCGTCCTCCTGACACTCCCCGCTCCATGTTCCTGCAGTCCTCTTCACTCCCGGGTGCTGGGTCCTCATGACACTCTCCTCTCCATGTTCCTGCAGTCCTCTTCACTCCCGGGTGCTGCGTCCTCATGACACTCACCTCTCCATGTTCCTGCAGTCCTCTTCACTCCCGGGTGCTGCGTCCTCATGACACTCACCTCTCCATGTTGCTGCAGTCCTCTTCACTCCCGGGTGCTGGGTCCTCATGACACTCACCTCCCCATGTTCCTGCAGTCCTCTTCACTCCCGGGTGCTTCGTCCTCATGACACTCACCTCTCCATGTTCCTGCAGTCCTCTTCACTACCGGGTGCTGCGTCCTCTTGACACTCCCCGCTCCATGTTCCTGCAGTCCTCTTCACTCCCGGGTGCTGGGTCCTCATGACACTCTCCTCTCCATGTTCCTGCAGTCCTCTTCACTCCCGGGTGCTGCGTCCTCATGACACTCACCTCTCCATGTTCCTGCAGTCCTCTTCACTCCCGGGTGCTGCATCCTCATGACACTCACCTCCCCATGTTCCTGCAGTCCTCTTCACTCCCGGGTGCTGGGTACTCATGACACTCCCCTCTCCATGTTCCTGCAGTCCTCTTCACTCCCGGGTGCTGCGTCCTCATGACACTCACATCTCCATGTTCCTGCAGTCCTCTTCACTCCCGGGTGCTGCGTCCTCATGACACTCACCTCCCCATGTTCCTGCAGCCCTCTTCACTCCCGGGTGCTGGGTACTCATGACACTCCCCTCTCCATGTTCCTGCAGTCCTCTTCACTCCCGGGTGCTGCGTCCTCATGACACTCACCTCTCCATGTTCCTGCAGTCCTCTTCACTCCCGGGTGCTGCGTCCTCATGACACTCACCTCTCCATGTTCCTGCAGTCCTCTTCACTCCCGGGTGCTGCGTCCTCATGACACTCCCCGCTCCATGTTCCTGCAGTCCTCTTCACTCCCGGGTGCTGGGTCCTCATGACACTCACCTCTCCATGTTCCTGCAGTCCTCTTCACTGCCGGGTGCTGCGTCCTCATGACACTCGCCTCTCCATGTTCCTGCAGTCCTCTTCACTCCCGGGTGCTGCGTCGTCATGACACTCGCCTCTCCATGTTCCTGCAGTCCTCTTCACTGCCGGGTGCTGCGTCCTCATGACACTCGCCTCTCCATGTTCCTGCAGTCCTCTTCACTGCCGGGTGCTGCGTCCTCATGACACTCGCCTCTCCATGTTCCTGCAGTCCTCTTCACTCCCGGGTGCTGCGTCCTCATGACACTCGCCTCTCCATGTTCCTGCAGTCCTCTTCACTCCCGGGTGCTGCGTCCTCATGACACTCGCCTCTCCATGTTCCTGCAGTTCTCTTCACTCCCGGGTGCTGGGTCCTCATGACACTCACCTCTCCATGTTCCTGCAGTCCTCTTCACTCCCGGGTGCTTGGTCCTCCTGACAATCCCCGCTCCATGTTCCTGCAGTCCTCTTCACTCCCGGGTGCTGGGTCCTCCTGACACACCCCGCTCCATGTTCCTGCAGTCCTCTTCACTCCCGGGTGCTGCGTCCTCATGACACTCACCTCTCCATGTTACTGCAGTTCTCTTCACTCCCGGGTGCTGGGTCCTAATGACACTCACCTCTCCATGTTCCTGCAGTCCTCTTCACTCCCGGGTGCTGGGTCCTCATGACACTCTCCTCTCCATGTTCCTGCAGTCCTCTTCACTCCTGGGTGCTGCGTCCTCATGACACTCGCCTCTCCATGTTCCTGCAGTTCTCTTCACTCCCGGGTGCTGGGTCCTCATGACACTCACCTCTCCATGTTCCTGCAGTCCTCTTCACTCCCGGGTGCTTGGTCCTCCTGACAATCCCCGCTCCATGTTCCTGCAGTCCTCTTCACTCCCGGGTGCTGGGTCCTCCTGACACACCCCGCTCCATGTTCCTGCAGTCCTCTTCACTCCCGGGTGCTGCGTCCTCATGACACCCACCTCTCCATGTTACTGCAGTTCTCTTCACTCCCGGGTGCTGGGTCCTAATGACACTCACCTCTCCATGTTCCTGCAGTCCTCTTCACTCCCGGGTGCTGGGTCCTCATGACACTCTCCTCTCCATGTTCCTGCAGTCCTCTTCACTCCTGGGTGCTGCGTCCTCATGACACTCAACTCTCCATGTTCCTGCAGTCCTCTTCACTCCCGGGTGCTGCGTCCTCATGACACTCACCTCTCCATGTTGCTGCAGTCCTCTTCACTCCCGGGTGCTGGGTCCTCATGACACTCACCTCCCCATGTTCCTGCAGTCCTCTTCACTCCCGGGTGCTTCGTCCTCATGACACTCACCTCTCCATGTTCCTGCAGTCCTCTTCACTACCGGGTGCTGCGTCCTCCTGACACTCCCCGCTCCATGTTCCTGCAGTCCTCTTCACTCCCGGGTGCTGCGTCCTCATGACACTCACCTCTCCATGTTCCTGCAGTCCTCTTCACTCCCGGGTGCTGCGTCCTCATGACACTCACCTCTCCATGTTGCTGCAGTCCTCTTCACTCCCGGGTGCTGCGTCCTCATGACACTCACCTCCCCATGTTCCTGCAGTCCTCTTCACTCCCGGGTGCTTCGTCCTCATGACACTCACCTCTCCATGTTCCTGCAGTCCTCTTCACTCCCGGGTGCTGCGTCCTCATGACACTCCCCGCTCCATGTTCCTGCAGTCCTCTTCACTGCCGGGTGCTGCGTCCTCATGACACTCGCCTCTCCATGTTCCTGCAGTCCTCTTCACTCCCGGGTGCTGCGTCGTCATGACACTCGCCTCTCCATGTTCCTGCAGTCCTCTTCACTGCCGGGTGCTGCGTCCTCATGACACTCGCCTCTCCATGTTCCTGCAGTCCTCTTCACTCCCGGGTGCTGCATCCTCATGACACTCGCCTCTCCATGTTCCTGCAGTCCTCTTCACTCCCGGGTGCTGCGTCCTCATGACACTCGCCTCTCCATGTTCCTGCAGTCCTCTTCACTCCCGGGTGCTGCGTCCTCATGACACTCGCCTCTCCATGTTCCTGCAGTCCTCTTCACTCCCGGGTGCTGGGTCCTCCTGACACTCCCCGCTCCATGTTCCTGCAATCCTCTTCACTCCCGGGTGCTGCGTCCTCATGACACTCACCTCTCCATGTTACTGCAGTTCTCTTCACTCCCGGGTGCTGGGTCCTCATGACACTCACCTCTCCATGTTCCTGCAGTCCTCTTCACTCCCGGCTGCTGGGTCCTCATGACACTCTCCTCTCCATGTTCCTGCAGTCCTCTTCACTCCCGGGTGCTGGGTCCTCATGACACTCTCCTCTCCATGTTCCTGCAGTCCTCTTCACTCCCGGGTGCTGCGTCCTCATGACACTCACCTCTCCATGTTCCTGCAGTCCTCTTCACTCCCGGGTGCTGCGTCCTCATGACACTCATCTCTCCATGTTCCTGCAGTCCTCTTCACTCCCGGGTGCTGCGTCCTCATGACACTCTCCTCTCCATGTTGCTGCAGTCCTCTTGACTCCCGGGTGCTGGGTCCTCATGACACTCCCCTCTCTATGTTCCTGCAGTCCTCTTCACTCCCGGGTGCTGCGTCCTTATGGCACCCACCTCCCCATGTTCCTGCAGTCCTCTTCACTCCCGGGTGCTGGGTCCTCCTGACACTCACCACTCCATGTTCCTGCAGTCCTCTTCACTCCCGGGTGCTGCGTCCTCATGACACTCACCTCTCCATGTTCCTGCAGTCCTCTTCACTCCCGGGTGCTGCGTCCTCATGACACTCACCTCCCCATGTTCCTGCAGTCCTCTTCACTCCCGGGTGCTACGTCCTCATGACACTCACCTCTCCATGTTCCTGCAGTCCTCTTCACTCCCGGGTGCTGCGTCCTCATGACACTCACCTCTCCATGTTCCTGCAGTCCTCTTCACTCCCGGGTGCTGGTTCCTCATGACACTCCCCTCTCCATGTTCCTGCAGTCCTCTTCACTCCCGGGTGCTTCGTCCTCATGACACTCGCCTCTCCATGTTCCTGCAGTCCTCTTCACTACCGGGTGCTGGGTCCTCCTGACACTCCCCGCTCCATGTTCCTGCAATCCTCTTCACTCCCGGGTGCTGTGTCCTCATGACACTCCCCTCTCCATGTTCCTGTAGTCCTCTTCACTCCCGGGTGCTGCGTCCTCATGACACTCCCCTCTCCATTTTCCTGCAGTCCTCTTCACTCCCGGGTGCTGGGTCCTCATGACACTCCCCTCTCCATGTTGCTGCTGTCCTCTTCACTCCCGGGTGCTGGGTCCTCATGACACTCCCCTCTCCGTGTTCCTGCAGTCCTCTTCACTCCCGGGTGCTGGGTCCTCATGACACTCCCCTCCCCATGTTCCTGCAGTCCTCTTCACTCCCGGGTGCTGGGTCCTCATGACACTCACCTCTCCATGTTCCTGCAGTCCTCTTCACTCCCGGGTGCTGGGTCCTCATGACACTCACCTCCCCATGTTCCTGCAGTCCTCTTCACTCCCGGGTGCTACGTCCTCATGACACTCACCTCTCCATGTTCCTGCAGTCCTCTTCACTCCCGGGTGCTGCGTCCTCATGACACTCCCCTCTCCATGTTCCTGCAGCCCTTTTCACTCCCGGGTGCTGCGTCCTCATGACACTCCCCTCTCCATGTTCCTGCAGTCCTCTTCACTCCCGGGTGCTGCGTCCTCATGACACTCCCCTCTCCATGTTCCTGCAGTCCTCTTCACTCCCGGGTGCTGGGTCCTCATGACACTCCCCTCTCCATGTTCCTGCAGTCCTCTTCACTCCTGGGTGCTGCGTCCTCATGACACTCACCTCTCCATGTTCCTGCACTCCTCTTCACTCCCGGGTGCTGGGTCCTCATTACACTCTCCTCTCCATGTTGCTGCAGTCCTCTTCACTCCCGGGTGCTGCGTCCTCATGATACTCCCCTCTCCATGTTCCTGCAGTCCTCTTCACTCCCGGGTGCTGCGTCCTCATGACACACTCCCCTCTCCATGTTCCTGCAGTCCTCTTCACTCCCGGGTGCTGCGTCCTCATGACACTCCCCTCTTCATGTTCCTGCAGTCCTCTTCACTCCCGGGTGCTGCGTCCTCATGACACTCACCTCTCCATGTTCCTGCAGTTCTCTTCACTCCCGGGTGCTGCGTCCTCATGACACTCCCCTCTCCATGTTCCTGCAGTCCTCTTCACTCCCGGGTGCTTCGTCCTCATGACACTCTCCTCTCCATGTTGCTGCAGTCCTCTTCACTCCCGGGTGCTGGGTCCTCATGACACTCACCTCTCCATGTTGCTGCAGTCCTCTTCACTCCCGGGTGCTGGGTCCTAATGACACTCACCTCTCCATGTTGCTGCAGTCCTCTTCACTCCCGGGTGCTGCGTCCTCATGACACTCACCTCCCCATGTTCCTGCAGTCCTCTTCACTCCCGGGTGCTGGGTCCACATGACACTCCCCTCTCCATGTTCCTGCTGTCCTCTACGCTCCCGGGTGCTGCGCCCTCATGACACTCCCCTCTCCATGTTGCTGCTGTTCTCTTCACTCCCGGGTGCTGGGTCCTCATGACACTCCCCTCTCCATGTTCCTGCAGTCCTCTTCACTCCCGGGTGCTGGGTCCTCCTGACACTCACCTCTCCATGTTCCTGCAGTCCTCTTCACTCCCAGGTGCTGGGTCCTCCTGACACTCACCTCTCCATGTTCCTGCAGTCCTCTTCACTCCCGGGTGCTGGGTCCTCCTGACACTCCCCGCTCCATGTTCCTGCAATCCTCTTCACTCCCGGGTGCTGCGTGCTCATGACACTCCCCTCTCCATGTTCCTGCAGTCCTCTTCACTCCTGGGTGCTGCGTCCTCATGACACTCACCTCTCCATGTTCCTGCACTCCTCTTCACTCCCGGGTGCTGGGTCCTCATGACACACTCCCCTCTCCATGTTCCTGCAATCCTCTTCACTCCCGGGTGCTGGATCCTCCTGACACTCCCGCAGTCCTTTTCACTCCCGGGTGCTTCGTCCTCATGACACTCCCCTCTCCATGTTCCTGCAGTCCTCTTCACTCCCGGGTGCTGCGTCCTCATGACACTCATCTCTTCATGTTCCTGCAGTCCTCTTCACTCCCGGGTGCTGCGTCCTCATGACACTCACCTCTCCATGTTCCTGCAGTTTTCTTCACTCCCGGGTGCTGGATCCTCCTGACACTCCCCTCTCCATGTTCCTGCAGTCCTCTTCACTCCCGGGTGCTTCGTCCTCATGACACTCCCCTCTCCATGTTCCTGCAGTTCTCTTCACTCCCGGGTGCTGCGTCCTCATGACACTCACCTCTCCATGTTCCTGCAGTCCTCTTCACTCCCGGGTGCTGCGTCCTCATGACACTCACCTCTCCATGTTCCTGCAGTCCTCTTCACTCCCGGGTGCTGGGTCCTCATGACACTCCCCTCTCCATGGTCCTTCAATCCTCTTCACTCCCGGGTGCTGCGTCCTCCTGACACTCCCCTCTCCATGTTCCTGCAGTCCTCTTCACTCCCGGGTGCTGCGTCCTCGTGACACTCACCTCTCCATGTTCCTTCAGCCCTCTTCACTCCCGGGTGCTGGGTCCTCATGACACTCACCTCTCCATGTTCCTGCAGCCCTCTTCACTCCCGGGTGCTTGGTCCTCCTGACACTCCCCGCTCCATGTTCCTGCTATCCTCTTCACTCCCGGGTGCTGCGTCCTCATGACACTCACCTCTCCATGTTCCTGCAGTCCTCTTCACTCCCGGGTGCTGCGTCCTCATGACACACTCACCTCTCCATGTTCCTGCAGTCCTCCTCACTCCCGGGTGCTGCGTCCTTATGGCACCCACCTCCCCATGTTCCTGCATTCTTCTTTACTCCCGGGTGCTGGGTCCTCCTGACACACTCGCCTTTCCATGTTCCTGCAATCCTCTTTACTCCCGGGTGCCACGTCCTCATGACACTCCCCTCTCCATGTTCCTGCAGTCCTCTTCACTCCCGGGTGCTGCGTCCTCATGACACTCGCCTCTCCATGTTCCTGCAGTCCTCTTCACTACCGGGTGCTGCGTCCTCATGACACTCGCCTCTCTATGTTCCTGCAGTCCTCTTCACTCCCGGGTGCTGCGTCCTCATGACACTCACCTCTCCATGTTACTGCAGTTCTCTTCACTCCCGGGTGCTGCGTCCTCCTGACACTCACCTCTCCATGTTCCTGCAGTCATGTTCACTCCCGGGTGCTGCGTCCTCATGACACTCCCCTCTCCATGTTCCTGCAGTCCTCTTCACTCCCGGGTGCTGCGTCCTCATGACACTCACCACTCCATGTTCCTGCAGTCCTCTTCACTCCCAGGTGCTGCGTCCTCATGACACTCACCTCTCCATGTTCCTGCAGTCCTCTTCATTCCCGGGTGCTGGATCCTCATGACACTCACCTCTCCATGTTCCTGCAGTGCTCCTCACTCCCGGGTGCTGGGTCCTCATGACACTCACCTCTCCATGTTCCTGCAGTCCTCTTCACTCCCGGGTGCTGCGTCCTCATGACACTCACTTCTCCATGTTCCTGCACTCCTCTTCACTCCCGGGTGCTGCGTCCTCATGACACTCACCTCTCCATGTTCCTGCAGTGCTCCTCACTCCCGGGTGCTGGGTCCTCATGGCACTCACCTCTCCATGTTCCTGCAGTCCTCTTCACTCCTCGGTGCTGCGTCCTCCTGACACTCACCTCTCCATGTTCCTGCAGTCCTCTTCACTCCCGGGTGCTTCGTCCTCATGACATTCCCCTCTCCATGTTCCTGCAGTCCTCTTCACTCCCGGGTGCTGCGTCCTCATGACACTCACCTCTCCATGTTCCTGCAGTCCTCTTCACTCCCGGGTGCTGCTGAAGCTGCTGTCCAGACGTCTGCAGTGGCGCCTGGAAATAAAGTGGACTGTAGGACCATGGAGAGGTGTCTACAGAGGTGTTTCGTATCTTTGTTCTTTCTGAGGTATTTATGGGGCGTGTATGGTTTTTTTAGGGGCATTTATTTGTTTAGGTGTACACTGAGATATAATCTTATGTGAATATATGTTTGCTGCCCAACTATTAATTACATGGTGTCATAGTATCTCATGACAACGGTTACAAGTCATATATTATAACATACGTGACACTACATTACTCTGATGCCAGCCGTTCAACCCCGTATATACAGAGCATTTCTAATACATTATCTCAAACTTAAAATCATAAGTAATATTCCCCTAGTGGGGCGAAAACTAAAAGTAAAAATAAATCTGTTAATAAAATGGCAGTATTTATTTTTTTTAAGCACATTCACAAAGCAATTATTGAAAGTTAATCATTAGCCCCTGTCCGTCGCAGCCGGTTTTGTCCTTTCTCACAGAGTCTCATTTTTCAAGCCTGACATGTGGTAATAATTTTGTAGTGCTTTTACTTATCGAAGCAATTCGGAGATTTTCTCGTGATACATTGCACATCGCAGGGAATCCTGGGTGCAAAAACGCACCAAATTGTGGTGCAGTTTTTTGGGTGGAATGTCCCCTGCGAAAGACAGCACTTAAAAAACCCAAAAACCGCTTATACTTACCTGCAGCTGTAGCGACGCGTCCCTCTGATGTCCTGCAGCCCTTACTCCTGAGATGACGTTTCATCCCATGTGACCCCTGCACCCTGTGATTGGCTGCAGCAGTCACTTGGGGTGAGACATTGTATTATGCTTATTAAGCTCTGGATTAAGTAGATGGCGAAACCTGGAGAATAGCCATAGCAACAATCGTTGGAGTCCAATGGGATTCTAACTTTTTAAATTCCACGATCGCTATTAACTGCGGCGTCTAAGGGTTAAACAGCTGGGATTGGGACTAGTCAAGCGAAAAACAAAAACATTATAGCCATCCCTCCCTATGACACCCACTGAACTGCAATGTGAGGAATGCAATGTGACTGTGAGGAAGGATGGCGGCCTATGTACGGACATAAGTATCGCTGCAATGTCAACACATAGCGCACTCCGTTCAGTGGGCGCTGCTCTGAGGGACAGCATTAGTTTTTTGGTTTTTATTACAAACCTTAAAGGGTTTTCCCATAATCCATTATTTATCACCTATTTACAGGAGAAGTGATAAATATCTGATCGGTGGGGGTCCAGCCGCTGGAACACCCAACGATCACGAGAATTGGGTTTACGTTGTCGTTCCTGGGAGCCCCATAGGAAGGGAGCGGTAGTGCGCATGCTCGGCCGCCACTCCATTCGTTTTTATGGGGCTGCCAAGCTCGATCTTCAGTAGCCCCCTAGAAATGAATGGACGATGAAAAAATAACTTGGTCCTTAAGGGCCTAAAGGGAACTTCAAGATTAAGAGGGTTTAATAATAATCGTGGAGAACCCCTTTGAGTACAGGGTTCAAGGCTACTGTGTTAGGGTCAGTAAAAGAGGATAAAATATGGACATCTCGAAGATCACCGGGGAGTGAAGGGTTAAGGTCCCATGCATACGACCTTAAAAATTCCCTGTAATTGCGGACCGTGATGCCATTCAGTTCTATTGGCCGCGGACACCTTTCCATATCACTACGGATGGGTGTCTGTGCTGTAGAACTGTGCTGGGAATTATGGAGCATGTCCATTTTTTCGTGTTTTACGTGCCGTGCTCCCATACTTTGTATGGGAGCACGGCCCGAATATGCGGGTGGCCGTCAGATGCTGGTCATGATTACGGGCACGGCCGCGTGCATGGGGCCTTAGTTGTGAAGATTTCTGTGCATGTGTGATTTCTACCAAGGCGGTGGTTAGGGATGGGGGCAGAGGAAGCCAAAAAAACAATCCGTTATATCAAATTAATAACACTTGGGATATCAGAGGAAAGGAATTTGTAGAGCCATTCAGATAAATTGTCGTAGATACACTATATGGACATAAGTATTGGGACACCTACTGGAACTTTTTTGACGTCCCGTTCTACATCCATACACGTTAATATGGAGTTAATTCCTCCTAGGCAACTAAAACTTCTTCCACTTCTAGGAAGGCTTTCTACAAGATTTTGAGCATTTGTGAGGTCAGGCGCTGATGTTGGAGGAGAGGGCCCGGCTTGTAATCTCCGTTCTAGTTCATCCCAAAGGTGTTGGATGGGGTTGAGGTTAGGGCTTTGTGCGGCCAGTCAAGTTCTTCCACAACAAACGCAACCAACCAGCCAAACATGTCTTTATGGAGCTTGTGCTCTGGGGCGCAGTCATGGGGAACAGAAAAGGCTGAACCCCAAACTGTTCCCATACAGTTGGAAGGTACAATTTTCCAAAATGTCTTGTGTGCTGAAGAATTAACCCTTCACTGGAACTAAGGGGCCGACCTCTAAAAAACAACCGCATAGCATTACCCCTCCTCCACCAAACTTTACAGCTGGCACAATGCAGTCAGGCAGGTAACGTTCTCCCGGCATTCACCAAACCCAGACTCCTCATCAGACCTCCAGATAGAGAAGCGTCACTCCAAAGAACACGCTGCTCCAGAGTCCAGTGGCGGCGGCTTTACACCCCTCCATCTGACGCTTGGCATTGTGCTTGGTGATGTTCGGCTGGCATGCAGCTGCTCGGCCCCCATGCCATGAAGCTCCTGGGCACAGTGTGGATTTAAATACCAGAGGAGGTCTGTACTCTGCAGTTATGCAGTCAGCGGAGCGTTGGTGATTTTTCTGCACTATGTTCCTCAGCACTCAGCGCCCCCGCTCTGTAACTATTTTTGTATACAGAAAAAAAGAAAAGGGATGGAAGCGCATGGGAAATAATACAATCCAGTTTGCACATGTAATATTGTGTAATACATCGAGAAACATTCAGTCATATAGTACAATTACAAGTATTATGAACATACCATATACTATGCTAGGTACCGATATTAATATACTCTAATGTACAAATGCTGGTATTCAGTCCATGTTTCACGTGACCATACTTGATGAAAACTCCCATCCGGGGAAAAGGGGTAGAGCGAAGGCAGGAAATAAGAAGGAACGAGAAAGAGGAGGGGAAAAAAAACCTCATTCCCTCTCTGTCTCACCTCCCACATCACACTAAGCAAGAAGGGTCCTAAACATCCTTCGAGCTATCTCCAGAAGGCACACTGGGAATCCCTCGACATCTATCTGATGTATAAAAGGAGTACCAGTAAAACCAAGTCTTGCTAAATTGGGTTGCACGATCAGTTGAAGAATGGAGCAGATCGTCCATCCTCTGGATTTCATTAACACTCTTAAGCCATTGTCGAACAGATGGGGCCTCAGAGGATCTCCAACAAGCTGGAATACAAGCCTGTGCTGCATTCAACAAGCGTCTCCGCAATGATTTCTTATATTTCCCTATAGATACATTATAGTGATGTAGAAGAATCCAGGCTGGGTCATCTCTCAAGGACCACCCCGTCATCTCATGTATAAGATCTTGAACCTCATTCCAAAAATGTCTACGTTTGTCACCGATCCAAAATATGTGTAAAAGAGTCCCTTCTTCCTGACCACATCTCCAACAAAGGGGAGACACGTCAGGGAACATTTTGTGTAGAACATGTGGGACTTCGTACCACCAGGAAAGTTTTTTTTAAAGTTTGTTTCTTGATATTCATTACTAATTGATGCTTTATGAGATAGGCTCTTGATTTTTTCCCTCTGTTCCCTCAATAATGAGATCTGGAGATCTCTCTCCCATTTCTCAATATATGGAGGTGCGTATCCCTCATCGGGTGTAAGCAGCAGGCTATAAATAGTCGATAATGTACGTCTCACATGGCCCTTTTGACAACACAGGAGGTAGAAAGAAGTTAATGTGCGAGCATATGTAGAGGGCACTGGGAGAGAAGACCGATAATGTGTCAGTTGTAATGTCTGCCACTAGGTAGCCACAGGGAGGTCTGTAGGCATCAATAGCTCCTCTCCCTGTAACCAGATGTTGTTCTTGTAGAGATGACTAACCCTGAAATGTCCCCCACTCGTTCAAGTCCTAAATTTATGATCAGTCAGGCCTGGATCGAAGTCCGGGTTGCCCAAGACCGTGGTCATAGGTGAATGCAGGGGCGAAATCAAGTTACAGGTGTGTAAAGTCCTAAACACCTGCAAGGTCGGATAGATAGTGGGATGGTCAGCTAGAGACCTCCAATGAGTTGGTGCTATCCAAGGTAAACATTTCAGGGGGATGTTAATAAAACTTTGTTCCACAGCAATCCAAGCCTTGAATGGGTGCTGTCTGCGCCAGTGTACCATCCTAGTCCGATTCCCCCCCACGCCTTGGCAAGAGAAAAAATCTTTCTCTGACGGATTATGAGCCCACACAAAGGATGTGAAGAATTTATATAATGTCTTAAAGAAAGAAGGCTGTATCTTAACTGGCAGCGCCTGCATTGGGTATAAAAGACTAGACAGAATATTCATTTTAATAATACCCACACGGCCAAACCAAGAAAAAGTCCCCCTCGTCCACCGATCCAAGTCACCCTTCACAGATTGCTTAAGAGGTATGTATAAAGTTGAGTTTAAATGTCTGATCTAAATGACTTGGCAATTGGATGCGCAAATACTTGATCGAGTCACATATCCGCCTAAAAGGAAACCTAAAACTCCGTAGTCCTCTCTGGTCTTGTGGAACATTTTAGTGTCATCGCCTCCGACTTCTGAAAATGTATTTTAAAGTATGATAAAGAGCCAGATTTCCGAAACTCCTCCATAAGGTTGGGGATGGATATACAAGGAAAGGTCAAGAAGAACAATAAATAATCTGCATATGCAGCTATTTTAAAGGGTTGACCCCTCATCACTAAACCCTCCACGTTCATGTTATTCCTAATCCTACAGAGGAGAGGTTCTAGGGATAGGGCAAAGAGCAGGGGTGATAAAGGGCAACCCTGTCTAGTGCCATTATGAATCAGAAAAGAGGAGGAATAAGTACCATTAACCCTCACAGAAGCCGAAGGCAAGGAATAGAGGGCTCTACCCCATGCCAGGATATTAGGACCTAGACCAAGATGTTCCAGAGTTCCAAATAGAAAAGGACACCCGACCCGATCAAAGACCTTTTCTGCATCCGTAGACAAAATCGCTGTTTTGGATTTCTGTGTATTGGCCGAATGGACGAGATTAAGGGACTTGGTCGTATTGTCTATCACTTCTCTAGATGGAATAAATCCTGTTTGATCTCCATGAACCACAGAAGTTATCAGCGGAGCTAAGCGAGGACGGATAATTGCCTTCTTTTGGGATAACGATAGTAGCTTTTAAAGAGTTTGAGGGGACTGAACTGCCCGATGCCACCGCGTTAAGATCAGTCAATGGTCTGAGAGCTGGTCTATAAACATTTTATAGTAGCCAACAATCCGTTGGGGCCTGGAGCTTTTCCTGATTAGCTATCTTTCAAAGCTCTCGAAAGTTCCTCAGAAGTGATTGGATGATCTAGAGTGGAACATGCCTCTTCAGGAAACTGAGGGAAACATGATGAGGATATATAGTCATGTATGTCCGCATGAGTGGATGGTCTATGTGGCTCCAACTGGTATAGAGAGTAGAACTCCAGAAGGGAGCGGGCGATGTCCCTCGGAGATGTAACTTTTGTGCCCATCGAGGAAGTGATATGTGGAACGTAAATGCTCTTGAGTTCTCAGAGCATTTGCCAAGATCATTCCAGGTTTATTGCCACATTCATAGAATGCTTTACGACATCTAACCAAGGCTTCTTTGGCTTTTATTTCATAGAACGATCTTCGTTCCTCCCGAAGCGAGATCAACAGCACCTTAGTTTCCTGTGAATGGCCAGGTTTATGTTTGGATTCAACATCTCTAATCTGCATCCGTGGTGTATTTGCTCTCTTAGTCCTTTCTCTCTTAGTCCGCCCCCCATTTAATGAAAACACCTCTTATGTAACCATTATGAGCCGCCCAGAGAATCAGGGGGTTCGATACTGAACCGGAGTTAGTAGACAAATATTGTTCCATCTCTTCGTATTTCGGATTGATCTTCAGGATGTCGAAGTAGAATGTCATTGAGTTTCCGGAACGGACTTCTTACAATGGTGGCGTCCTATTACAGGACCGATCTGGAATTCAGTGAGGTCTTTACCACAATCCATTCTATCACTGTCTGTAACGTGACAGCAGGGCGAGTACCGGATGTTATACACCGGGGGGGACGGATGAAACACCGGAATACAATGATTAAGAGGGGGGCACATACTTTTCTCCATATAGTGTATCTCAGAACGACATGAAGGAGGTCTATACTGTGGCATGGAGAGTAGATACGAATTACTGGTGCTCAGAAGAGGGAGAGCAGGTATAGGAAGCATTATCAGGGTACCGACTCTAAAATTAGAATGCCGAGGGAAAACTAGATATTTTCGTTTAGGGATTGGGAAGGTGGATGAAAACTGTCAGGTGTAGGGACAAGGACTAGTAGCAATATCTCCAGTAATTGGGAAGATAAAGAAAAGGTATGACGTCACATACCACCAGTACGTATGCCAAGATGACACTCTTTTGGCATATTTCGGGTCAATTCCTGGCGTATACACCGAACGTAAAGTATGATGTGAACATAGCCTTACATACTATGATAAAGAAAGTCTGCGGTGGTGAAAATGTAATGTATCGTATAGCAAAGAAAGCCACGACTCTTGTGGATCAGATTTTAAATGTGAATGGGATATCTTTAAAGGGTTTGACCACATTACATATGTATAGTCTATACAAGTGTGTGGGAAACCTGAAGATAGCCAACTTTTTTACATATATTAGCTAGAAATGTTCCTCCGTTTTATCCCTCTGGATTCATGACGCTTGGTTACCAAAGTCTTCTCCAGTTTTCGAGCAACCATACGATAAAAGGAAAGATATGATAAATATGCCGATTAAATTCTAGTCTCCCTTTATTGTCGAGTATATGTCACAAATCCTCAGTCATCAGGACACCACTAACCATTCCCCTCATCCCTGACCCCCAGGAGCTCGCCGTCTATACTCCCTACGTTCCAGGGATCCTAGACTTCGCTTCAATATATTCTTATGTTTTCATTTATAATTCCCAATTAGTGATATTACATATGTCACACAAGACAATGAGATTTATCAAAAGTAGTCCAAGAAAAAAAGGAAGTAGTTTCCCACAGCAACCAATTATATCCCAACTCTGATTTTTTTCTTAGAGGCCCTTAGGGAAATTAATTGATTGCTACGGGCAACTGCTTCATTCATCATATTTATCCAGTTTTGATAAATCTCCATTGTTTTGTAATGTGGTTTTAGAATCGGTCCTCTTTTTCCCAATCAGGTTCCTACAGTGTAGGATCCTCCACAAGACAATGGTCCTTTTCCTGCCTGACCCACCGAGGATGGACCAGGACAGGAGCAAGATGACTGAGAAGATATTAAACCTCACCCTGGAGATTATCTACCTACTTACCGGAGATGTAAGGGATTCTGGGAATTATGTCACATGGCATCAATCTTATCGCTATTAAAAGGGTATTCCCATCTTAGACATTTATGGCATATCATTAGAATATGCCATAAATGTCTGGTAAATTCATGTCTCCGCTCATGGACCTGCACCTACCTCGAGAACTTGGGTCCCCAGACCTGGTTTCCGCCATAGATGTGAATGGGGGTTACCGAAACAGCATAGCGAAGAGAGCTTGGCTGTTTCCGAATCCCGGCCACCTCTCCACCGAGTCTCCGCATGGATGCGTAGGCCAGTTGGATCTATGTTCTCGAGATGGTTTCGGGTTCAAGAGGTGGAACCTCTGACATTATCCTGTGAATATGCCATAAATGTCTAAGATGGAAATGCCCCTTTAATATTATAGTGACATGACCAGATAGGTGGGCGATTCTGTCAATGTATATAGTGATATTTATCAGGGACTCTTTCCATACACAGAATTACACCATAGCGAAGAAGAAATCTAGAGAGTGTGTGACATCAAGCAGCCATCTCTGTGTGCTGGGAGGATGGAGCAAGACCAAAAGCCCCATCACGGAGCCTCCACCGCATCCATCAATAAATGAGAGAAACCATGATGAGAAGATCCTGGACCTCACCAACAAGATCATCGAGCTGCTGACCGGAGAGGTGAGGATGCTGGGACATTGTACATTAACATCCCGGCATAATATGGCAGATAAATGAACATGGTCCTAAAGATAGACGGGATAGAAGTAGACGGGATAGAAGTAGACCAAATGGGCTAAAAATACATTTGCCACAACTGGCTAGACACTTTTCCTTACACCACTTCTTGGCTGCCGTACTAAAGCCCTTACCGACCCATAATCTACATTTACGTCATATGAACAATCCAGTACCCGCGAAATGACGTAAATATATGGCATGGAGCTGTGCCCTCTCCATCAGCTGCGGGTGCCGGCTGTATTATTTAGCTGGCATCTCGCTCTATCGGCTGGGATCAACCCCTTTGATTCCGCTGTCCATGCTGATCGCAACATCTAAGCGTTTAGACAGAGCGGACTCCCTCTATCACCCCATCCTTTCCTGGTGATGCAATCGCGGGAAGCCTCCAGGTCTGCCACCTTTGCCACACCTAGAAGCATTTCGCAGACCGTCATGCACTACGGTACAGAAGTATTGCAGTGTATTATTATATGAGCGATCACATAGTCTAGTGCCCTACTGGGACTAACAGTAAAGTGTAAAAAAAACAAAACTTAAACCCTTTGCTGTATTGTGTAAAAAAAAAAGTTATTTGGTATAGCCACGTCTCTAAAAAGCGAAATTATAAAAGAACGCAATGACGAGAGTTGCTTTTTATCCTGCCTCACAAAAAAACACAGTAAAAAGCCAACAAAAAGTCATATGTACCCAAAAAAAAGTAGTAAAACGTAAAATAGATTGTATAAGTTTGGTATTGCCATAATCGTACTGACCGGCATAGTAAAGTTAATGTCATTTATACCGCCCGCTGAATTTCAAAAAAACAAAACCTGAAAAATAATGGCAGAATTGCTGTTTTTTTCCAGCCCCCCCTCCCTCAAACAGAAATTTATACTATGTACCCCCGAAACGGTGCCATTGAAGAATACAACTGGTCCCACAAAAATCGAGCCCACCTGCAGCTACATTGATGGAAAAATAAGTCTCTTAGAATGTGACGATGAAAATGCGAAAAACATCGCCGTGTCCTGAAGGCCAAAATAGGCCGCGTCCTTAACCCCTTCCCTCCTCGGCCATTTTTCGGATTTTCACTTTTTAGTTTTTTCCTCCCCACCTTCCAAAAGCCATATTTTTTCTTTCCGTCTATATAGCCATATGAGGGCTTGTTTTTTTTGTGGGACAAGTTGTAGTTTTTAATGGAACCATTTATTCTATCGCATAATGTAGTGGGAAGCTGTAAAAAAATAATTTGTGGGGTGAAATGCGCAAAAAACTGCGATCGACGCCATTTTTTGTGGGGGTTTTTTACGGTGACCAAAAAACAGCAATTTGCGTGTTTGTTATATTTTAGTTTTTTTACGTTTTTTTAACTTATAATACTTTTTTTTTTTGGAACATAAAAAAAAACCTGATTTTTTTTTACTTTTTTTTTATTAGTCCCCCTAGGGGACCTGAAGCAGCGATGCAGGCTGCTATAACAACCATTGTAACCAGCCGATCGTGCCGCCGGGGGGGGGGCTGGGGTGCAATGGCGTGTTTGAGGAGGCGTCCCCCTTGATTCTAACAATTTAAATGCTGCTGTCTCGATTGACCGCGGCATTTAAGGTGTTAAATGGGCGGAATCAAAGTGATCTTTTATTCCGCCCATTGCAGTGAGGTGTCGGCTGTATAACACAGCCTTCTTCTCACGTACAGTTACGTGATAATGCGTTAAGGGGTTAACACCAATATTTTGCGTTGTTTAAAAAATATGGCGCGTTTTATGAATTAACACTGGGTGATGACTGTATCGTTGTGTGTCAGGTTCCTATAAGGTGTCAGGATATCACCGTCTATTTTTCCATGGAGGAGTGGGAATATGTAAAAGGACACAAGGATCTGTACAAGGAGGTCATTATGGAGGACCAAAGGAACCGCACACCTCCGGGTAAGAGGGATCTGTACAAGGACGTCATGATGGAGGACCACCGGGACCGCACACCTCCGGGTAAGAGGGATCTGTACAAGGACGTCATGGAGAATCGCCAGCCCCTAAAAACACGAGGTAAGAGGACACTTATTAATAGTAAAGGTGAAAGCGTTTTTCAGGTTCATTTTGATTCATCCTCTGATCATTCCATATAATGTGCCAACGCTGGGGGGAATTTATAAAGAGATTTCCGACAGTTTTCTGGCGTAAAAAAGATGTTGGTGCACGCCATAGTTGTGCTAAAATTAGTTTTTACTTTTCTCGCCACTTTCAGAAAGTGCAGAGAAAAGAGACGGTGCTTTGCCGAAGGGGGCATCCACCGGAATGACAAATTTATTATAATTCACGCCAGGAAACTGGTGTAAATTATAGCAAAAACCTCCCAGCTGGCGTGGGTCTCAGTCTGTGTGCCATGCAGGTTAGAGGCCCATGCCAAGTCTCTACCTTGCCCGCCCTTCCAGTTTGACTACCCCCACCCTTCCTTTTTGGACCAAAAAAAAATCAAAATTCACACTCCCCTTACCGCTCCTCTTCTCCACACAGGGTTCCCTCTGGCACCCTCTTCATCCGGCGGCTATTTTGAGGTACTGATGGCGGGCAGCATCAGTGCCGGTGCAACACTCAACGTCATCAATTCTGTGTTGTTGCTTGGTTACTGACACCGCCCCGGCATCAGTACTTGGATTTAGCTGCGGCATGAAGAGGGAGTCGGAGGGGAGAAGAGGTGAGTATGTATTTTTTTTACATTTAAGTGTTGGGGATGGTGGGCGTTTCGTCTCTTAATAATTGTGTCTTATCTTTTGCCCGTGAATTGGTTATTAAGACTTCAAAAATCTGCCCCATTATCCTAATTTTACACCGTTTAGAACTTGAGTAGATGCGCCAAATTTATCACAGTGGCTGATGCTGGATGATGAATTTGGCGCACCTTTAGACACTTTGGCTTTTTATACCACCTCTTGGTTGGCTTACTTTGGACCAACCTATTGGCACATCTTAAGCCACACCTTTTCCGTTAAGCCACTCGCCTTGTCGGATGAGACACAAAGCGTTTCAAAAACACTTTTTAAATGTGGCTAACGCCATGTGCTCTAGAACTGCGGTGCCTTTTGATTTGTAAAACTGTCCCCTTGTATTTAACCGCTATGTGTGGGTTTCCTACAGATGGACCCAGTAACAGAAACCCATCAGAGAAGTCTTCGAGGCCTCAGTATTCCCAGGATTGTACAGAAGACGATCTCAATGTCCCAGAGGATCATCAGGTACATGGAGCTCCGGTCCCAACATATTCTTGATTCAATCTGAAGAGGAGCTGTGTGGCTCTTATCCTCCATTATTCTTCTTATCACTATTTAGAATGAAGGTTTCCTCAATATTAAAATTGAAGATTTCGACGATGAAGATGACACCTATTCTATGGAAATGGAACATCCTACTGATATCAGCGCGGGTGAGTAATAACCATTATATACACAATATAAGCTCTTATTTCCAGTGATCCATCTTTTAGGAACCATATTATACATTTGTTTTTCTGATTTGTTCTGGTTCATTTCAAGCTGAAGATCAAATTGTTTTGTTCAAATTTTGAATACACCGTGAATGAATTGGAAGTGGTCGCCAACACTAAAACGTTAAGGATAGACTGACCTATCTGACCACAAATTCAGAAACCTCATTGTATGCGTCAATGAGCTTTTATTTCTTACAGAGGAGTCCAGTAAGGGAAATCCACCGGAGACATGTTCCAGTCCGTCATGCACCCAGGAAGGTCCAGATGAAGATCTCAATGTTTCTGAGGATCATCAGGTACATGGAGCTGGGGTCCCACCATGCACTTTCAGAGGCGTAGGGATTTAGCCCAGGGGGCCCCCCAACGCATGTAAGACGCAGGATCGAGCTGTTACCGATCACATCTAAGGCTTCTAATCATGGGTTTCGTCAGACTTTTCCATCAGGGGAACCCATGAACGGAAACCGAATGGAAACCATAGCTAGTCAACTGCGCTATTGATTCCACCGTATAAACGGAAAACCTTACGGAAAGGAGACAAATGGAAACCATTAGCAACGGAAGCATTACCTTGGAAATGGTAATTCAAATGGAAAGCTATGGTTTTCATTTGGTTGCCGTTCATGGGTTCCCCTAAAAGAAAGGTCTGACAGAACCCATGAATGGAACCACAACGCAGATGTGAACGAAGCCTAAATTCATAACTTTGATATGATAGAGAACAGGTGGATCCTAGATGTCAGACATGCAGGACCCGCTGACACTGAGCCAGTCAGTTCCACTGACGTGATGGATCCAGGTCTCCGTGCTAGATACGGCCGCTCTATATACAGGATACAAAGCAGCTGTATCTCAAAAAGTAATACATTTTCTTAATAAAAACTAATTAGAAAGTTGCACGAATCACACTGATATATATGTCTATTATTATACACTTGGGGGTCATATACAGGCATGATGGCTGGTGTGTGTGTGTGTGTGTGTGTGTGTGTGTGTGTGTGTGTATATATATATATATATATATATATATATATATATAATATAGGGATGATGGGGGTTGTATACATGGTTGATGCCTGGTCTAGCCGTCGTCCCTGTATAAAACCATCATCCCCATATATAACCCCATCATCACTGTATATAGTCTGGCTGCTATATGCAGAAATAATGGGGGTTATGTACAGGAATGATGGCTGGTATATACAGGGATGATGGGGGTTGTATACAGGGATGATGGGTAGTACTAGAGTGCGGCTCGTCTGCAAGATTGAATAATACTGCAGTGCTGCCATGCCAGTCATAGTGGGAGTGGCGGGCTCCACCATCTCAGTGGGCCCGGGGCCACCCCCCCCCCCCCCCCCCCGACATCTTGCCAGCTACGCCACTGTGCATTCTATATGATTGGTAGAGGAGCTGTGTTGGTGTCTTGGTCAGTCTTAGTTCATATAATATGACCTGAAGTGTTAATTTTATTTAATTCGGGGGAGCAGAAGAAGGTAAATTATTGTTTGTATTTAGTCATTTTGTCATGCAAGTTATTGGCTGCTAATTCTATTCTGTTCCCTAAAGCTGGCCATACACATTATACGCGTTTCAGCGGGACCGGCCGACCATCTAATGTGTATGGCGGTGTCTAGACTCTCAACCGATGGCAAATGTCAGGAGAAAGAAGGGTCGGCATGTTGAATATTAACATGCCCGATCCTTTCATTCGTTATTAGAAAAGCCACTGCCAGAGGAGTCCCTGAGAACATGTGTATGGGGGAGTTGGGAGGAGCAGCAGCCATATAAAATGTATGACCAGCCTTAAAACTGTTCCACTAGACGTCTCCGGCTGTCATGTGAATTGTACTTTTATTTCTTTTATTCGTTGAATCAGGATGAAGATCTGCTTGATATTAAAGTTGAAGTTGTTGATGAAGAAGAGGAGGAGGAGATGTATTTCAGGGCTGATCAGCAGTGTAAAGAGGAGGAGGAGGAAATCCCTGTATTTATTGGTATAGGTGAGCTATTGGCTGTTCTTGTTTGGGATTCCTTCCTCCAATCTTACACTACCAATTCAAGATGGCACATGTGAGGTTCTATGACAAGTGTCTTCATATTTCAGCCCTTAGAGACGGCCAATACACCTTTTCACAGCGGTCACTAAGGGGCCTTATTCTGATGTATTAGCCTTTTTAAGGTGCCTTGGAATAAGCCTGGCACGGGTGTCCCATGCCGGGAGGAGCAGATGCTTAGCTGTGTGATGACATCCGGGCTCCTGCTCTAACGCCCGGAATCAGAGTTCCCTCCAAACTCGGCGGTTTTGCCCCTTAGATGCTGTGGTCAGTAGCAATTGCGACATCTAAGTGGTTTACAGAAGCAGAAGGCTCCCTCTGTCACCCATCCGTAGCAATCACGAGCTGCCGATGGGTTGCCATGGTAGTCTAACAAAGGCCCTTAAGCCTGCCAAGACTATACGCCTATCGGGCTGTATAGACTGCCTGTCCACTTTACACTGACAGGCAGTAATGCTTTGGTATACCAAGTACACCAAAGCATTGTCAGCGATCAGAAGATGACATTGTGAAGTCCCCTGGTGGGACTAAAACAATAATTAAGGACAAATAAATGTAATTAATAAAACGTTGCACAGTGAAAAAATGTCCCACGTAAACCAAGTGATACCAAAGAAAACGACATCTCGTCATGCAAACCACAAACCCTCGTATGACGACGTCGACGGAAAAATAAAGTTATGACTTTTTGAATGCGACGAAGAAGAAAACTGAAAAAAATGGATTGCTCATTAAGGGCAAAAATAGGCCGGTCATTTAAGGGTGAAGGTGGGAAGTTACATGTGACACCGACCTAGGCAGCTCCTGGTGTGGAGATGCTGGGCAAACGGCTGCCCCTCGCTAGTGCTCATCCTGCCTCTTTGGGATCCTTGGTATAAAAAACAAAACAAATACAAGAGTCGTGTTTTCTCTGTCCAGTTACATTGTTATAAACTATAAACTAAGCCCTAATGCACACGACGTGTGTGCCAACCGAGTCCCGTCCGTGCTCCGTGGAAAGATAGGACATGTCCTATCTTACTATGGATCGGAGAGTCGGGTCGGTTTTCATGGACCCGATTCACCCGCTAAAGTGCAGGGGTCCGTGAAAACTACCGGGCGCCACTCGGATGCCGTGTAAAACAGCCTAAGTGGCACTTGGTCGTGGGCGAACATCAACTATATGACAAAAAAGTAGAGCGGATCTTGCCCCTAAAAGCTTACAATCTAAACGGGATTTAAGTGGGATGGTTTAAGGTAAAAGGTTTTATAGGATGAGTGCAGGGTGGGAGCAGGACTGGGCAATGAGATAATCTAATGAGGGAAGATGGTAGAGATGAGAGCTGAAATTTATGATAGATGGTGCAGTATTGTGGAGCGCTTAGGAGTTTTTAACTTAATCCTAGGACAGTTTGGTAGAACCGAGGGAGGTCCAACTATTCCAAACAAAGCTGCGGGCGAAATACGGAAACGAATGGGCTCCTGCGTTACGGCCATCTGAAAGCAGGCTAAGACCCCCTGCGCACCAAGTTTATGCCCTACGTATATCTCCTGGCATACATGCCTAACATGTCCATAGGGCACCATTGACCCGACGGAGTCAAAAACAGTGTCCGTTTGGCCTCAATCGGGCTGGTATACACCAGTACAGGGTGGGCCATTTATATGGATACACCTAAATAAAATGGGAATGGTTGGTGATATTAACTTCCTGTTTGTGGCACATTAGTATATGGGAGGGGGGAAACTTTTCAAGCTGGGTGTTGACCATGGTGGCCATTTTGAAGTTGGCCATTTTGTATACAACTTTAGTTTTTTCAATGGGAAGAGGGTCATGTGACACATCAAACTTATCGAGAATTTCACAAGAAAAACAATGGTGTGCTTGGTTTTAACGTTACTTTATTCTTTCATTAGTTATTTACAAGTTTCTGACCAAAAATGTGTTCAAAGTGCTGCCCATTGTGTTGGATTGTCAATGCAACCCTCTTCTCCCACTCTTCACACACTGATAGCAACACCGCAGAAGAAATGCTAGCACAGGCTTCCAGTATCCGTAGTTTCAGTTGCTGCACATCTCGTATCTTCACAGCTTAGACAATTGCCTTCAGATGACCCCAAAGATAAAAGTCTAAGGGGGTCAGATCGGGAGACCTAGGGGGCCATTCAACTGGCCCACGACGACCAATCCACTTTCCAGGAAACTGTTCATCTAGGAATGCTCGGACCTGACACCCATTATGTGGCAGTGCACCATCTTGCTGGAAAAACTCAGGGAACGTGCCAGCTTCAGTACATAAAGAGCGAAACACATCATCATGTAGCAATTTCAGATATCCCGTGGCCTTGAGGTTTCCATTGATGAAGAATGGCCCCACTATCTTTGTACCCCATATACCACACCATACCATCAATTTTTGTGTTCCAACAGTCTTGGAGGGATCTATCCAATGTGGGTTAGTGTCAGACCAATAGCGGTGGTTTTGTTTGTTAACTTCACCATTCACATAAAAGTTTGCCTCATCACTGAACAAAATGTTCTGTGTAAACTGAGGGTCCTGTTCCAATTTTTGTTTTGCCCATTCTGCAAATTCAGTGCGCCGATCTGGGTCATCCTCGTTGAGATGCTGCAGCAGCTGCAGTTTGTAAGGGTGCCATTTGTGAGTAGCTAATATCCGCCGAAGGGATGTTGGACTGATGCCACTCCAGTGACCTGCGGCTAGTGCTACGCTGTGGGCTCTTGCTGAATGAAGCTAGGACAGCCACTGATGTTTCTTCATTAGTGACAGTTTTCATGCGTCCACATTTGGGCAAATCCAACACTGAACCAGTTTCATGAAACTTGGCAAGCAGTTTGCAAACTGTAGCATGGGAGATGGGTGGTCTCGTAGGGTGTCTTGCATTGAAATCTGCTGCAATGACCCGGGTACTGCGTTCACCAGACATCAACACAATTTCTATCCGCTCCTCACGTGTTAACCTCTGCGACATGTCAATGGCTGTAAACAAAGCGAAGCTTGTAAATAACTCATGAAAGAATAAAGTAACGTTAAAACCAAGCACACCATTGTTTTTCTTGTGAAATTCTCGATAAGTTTGATGTGTCACATGACCCTCTTCCCATTGAAAAAACTAAAGTTGGATACAAAATGGCCGACTTCAAAATGTCCGCCATGGTCAACACCCAGCTTGAAAAGTTTCCCCCCTCCCATATACTAATGTGCCACAAACAGGAAGTTAATATCACCAACCATTCCAATTTTATTTAGGTGTAACCATATAAATGGCCCACAATGTAGTTAGAGAATGTTAGCCTAAGTTCGCACCATGTTTAGGAATGTGTACATATATATATATATATATATATATATATATATATATATATATATAATTTTGGAGAAAAAAAACATGAAAAATGAAACTTTGGTATAAGTTGCACTTATCGAAAAAAATGGGATACCTTACACGTGTCTAAATGCGTTTTTTTAGGTAAGAAAAAAGATTTTCAAAAGAAGATGGTGTGCAAGGGGCTTTACAAGTAGATTTTGGGGAGAGAGCTAAAGGTAATAGCATTTTAAAGGAAAAAGATATTTGGGGAATTGATGAAGTCAGAAACTAGTGAAAATCAGATGACAAGATTTGTTGGTGGACTGGTGAGTTGGGGAACTCAGAGGCAAGGAAATGTGTGAGCCAGGCAAAAGAAATATCAATAATCAGAGTGGGTGGGCACAGAGGACTGGAACTCTCATAAAAAATGGGTGGCAGGACCCTCACAATTACTTATGCCAGAGACTTTACTTTAAACTACGACATTGGCTTGTCATCTCGGAAGATATCGGTGACGGTTTGTGTCGTGTGAAGACTATGCCCCATTGTGTTCTGACCAGGAGATCTTTGAATCTCCTAGTCTGTAGACAGAATTTTATATTCTCTTCAATGGGACTACATGTGCATTACAGTATGGTTGAGGGGAATGGTTGTAGATGAGCTTAAATCGATCCTCTGGTCTCAGGACAAAAAGATAAATGTGATGGTGTATATGGAGTAATATTACCTGGTGCCCTCCAGTTGAGTCCCTATGCCGTGGATCTGCTGTCTCAGGGTCCCCTCTGTGTTGTCTCAAAATGGCCACAGTGCTTCCCAGACTCAGTCCAATACACTCTCTCTGTTCATGGATTGGAAAGAACTGCTCATGTGAGCACCTCTGGCCAATCCGAGAACAGTGGGAGTGCCTCAGACTCGTAGTCTAAGAAATGCTGCAGAAAATTTGGGGCAGCTGGAGGGAACCCTGAAACGGTGGATCCACGTCCGAGGGGCACAACTGGAGGGCATCAGATATTATTGCTCCATATACACCATCATATTTAAAATGTTGTTCCGTGTTATATATATATATATATATATATATATATATATATATATATATAATACAAAGTTTTCTTTTTCCACAGATGGTCACAGCAAGAACCTCTTTTTATCCCCAGATTGTGAAGGAGAGGATAATATAACACCAAATTCTGCAGTACGAAATCAATTTTCATGTTTGGAGTGTGGGAAAAGCTTTCCACGCAAATTAGATCTTGTTAAACATCAAGAAATTCACACAGGCGAGAAGCCGTTTTTATGTTTGGACTGTGGGAAAGGCTTTGCCAGAAAATCTAATCTAATTCAGCACCAGAGGACACACACGGGGGAGAAGCCATTTACATGTTCAGTTTGTGGGAAATGTTTTAGCCAGAAGTCAGGACTTCTTGGGCATCAGAAAACTCACACGGGGGAGAAGCCTTTTTCATGTTCGGAATGTAGGAAGTGTTTTACCCAGAAATCATGTCTCGTTGAACATCAGAAAATTCACTCAGGAGAGAGGCCGTTTTCATGTTCAAAATGTTTAAAATGTTTTATCCATAAATCAGATCTTGTTAGACATCACAGAATTCACACAGGGGAACGACCATTTTCCTGTACTGAATGTGGGAAATGTTTTACCCAGAAACAAGACCTTGCTAAACATGAAAAAATTCACACGGGGGAGAAGCCATTTTCATGTTCAGAATGTGGAAAATGTTTTACTCTGAAATCTGATCTTGTTAAACATCAGAGAATTCACACGGGGGAGAAGCTATTTTCGTGTTCAGAATGCGGGAAATGTTATACCCAGAAATCGGGTCTTGTTGACCATCAGAAAATGCACACGGGAGAGAAACCATTTTCATGTTTAGATTGTGGAAAACGATTTACCAAGAAATCAAGTCTTGTTGACCATCAGAGAACTCACACCGGGAAGCCGTTTTCATGTTTGGAATGTGGGAAAAGTTTTAACAGAAAATCATCTCTTGTTGAACATCAAATACTTCACACGGGGGAGAAGCCATATTCTTGTCTGGAATGTGGGAAAGGTTTTAACCAGAAGTGGGGTCTTGTTGAGCATCAGAAAATTCATAGAGGAGAGAAGCCGTTTTCATGTTCAGAATGCGGGAAATGTTTTACCCAGAAATCGGGTCTTGTTGACCATCAGAAAACTCACACAGGGGAGAAACCATTTTCATGTTTAGAATGCGGAAAATGTTTTACCCGGAAATCAGTTCTTGCTGAACATCAGAGAATTCACACCGGGGAGAAGCCGTTTTGCTGTTTGGAATGTGGAAAATGTTTTTCTAAGAAATCCGTTTTTGTCGACCATCAGAAAATTCACACGGCAACAAAGCGGTTCTCATGTTTGGAATGTGGGAGAGGATTCAACCGGAAATTAGATCTTGTTGAACATCAGAGAAGTCACACGGGGGAAAAGCCATTTTCATGTTTGGAATGTGGCAAATGTTTTTCTAAGAAATCGGTTCTTGTCGACCATAAAAAAATTCACACAAGGAAGAAGCAGTTTTCTTGTTTGGAATGTGGGAAGTGTTTTTCCAAAAAATCAGTTTTCGTTGACCATCAAAAAATTCACGCAGAGAAGCCGATGAATCGTCAAAATGCAGATAATCTTTCGAGCAATGATCAAACTCTTTAGTTCGTCCGATTCTTCACACATAATCCAGTCTCTCCAGTTTTTTAATGTTTTTTTTTTCTCATTGAATTTCCTTTGAACTTTCATCACAAATTGGACTTTTGTGAGATTTATGATGGCTATCCTCCAAAAAGGGATAAAGAATCGCAGAGAGCATACATAGAATGCTGTGCATCAGGCCCAATGCTGTAAATGTATCCAATTGGTTAGACGTTTTTGTTCTGTTTCTAGTAAAAATTGAACATTTGATAAAATGATCCACCAACATTTCAAAAGTTGTCTGGTAAGCATTTTTAATAGCTTGTTTGTACCATTTCAAGGTTTTTTTTATTACTATTATTCTTCTTATTGTTGTTGTTATTATTAATATTATTATTATTATTATTATTTAGTATTATTATTAGTATTATTGTACATTGAATTACAAAAAGAAAAAAGTTTTTTGTATCCAATTAAATGCCTTGTCAATTTTGGTTTATGAAGTTTTGTTTTTTGTTTTGTGTCTGACGTATGACTGGAAAACCAAGAATGCCGGACACATCTAATCGATAAAAACTAAGAAATGCACAATGGGGCTTTTTTTGCTAGAATGATTGGTAATCTTGATTCGCGTATTAAAATAGGATAACCGAATTGTATTGGGGGGGGGGGGTGGTGAGCTACCATACATTTTCTGACAATACGGGGGAACATAGAAACAGAAATGTAGAAAGACAACATGTCCGATCCTTCTTTTCCCTGGCAGTTATCAGAATATTGTTTGGCTACCCCCGTACACCCTAAATTCTTGGACAATCCTACTGAAATGGGAGTGTGGATGATATTTATCTGAGTATGGTCAGTTTAAGGCCTTATTCACACGAACGTGTTATACGTCTGTGTGACGGTCGTTAAATCAACGGCCATCACACGGACCTATGTTATTCAATGGAGCCGGTCACACAGCCATTGTTTCAATGGACCGTGTGAAGAGTCCGTGAGAAAATAGCACATGTTTTTTTTTGCGCTTCACGCATCCCTACATAGACTCTAGTCTGTAGGGGAGGCGTGATCACGCATAGCACAGGGAAAAGCACGGATGCACCTTGGTCGTGAAAAATGGTCATTTTTCACGGCAGAGATGCGCAACGCTCGTGTGAAAGTAGCCTTCGAGAGATCATCTCTGCTTAATCATTTTTAGATTTATCACTTTTCCCGCCTCCCCCCTCCCACCATACATTCATCAGTGATTTATCTTCCAATCCTCAGATTCCTAGGCCATGCTGGTACCACAATGGTTTAAATTCTAACTCTATAAAAAATCTAACAATCTGTAAGGCTTGGTTCACATATGAGTCAGGGCTCTATTCTGACGTTCCGTTAGAGCTTTCCGTCAGAATGGAGCCCTGTAAACCATTGGCACCGGACCCGTCACCATTGAAATCAAAGGTGATATAAGTGGAGACCTAAGGTTTATGTTTGTTTCAGTCAAGGTCCCGTTCTGACGAAAAGCTCAGATGAAACGTCTGAACGGGACCCTGACGCAGATGTGAACAAAGCCTTAGTTCTAAGTAGATTTTCAACCTAAGGCTGGGTTCACACGACCACATTAACGTCCCTAATGGACGGACGTATTTCGTCCGGAAGTCCCGGACCGAACTCAGTGCAGGGAGCCGGGCTCCTAGCATCATAGTTATGTACGATGCTAGGAGTCCCCGCCTCTCTGCAGGACAACTGTCCCGTACTGTAATCATGTTTTCAGTACGGGACAGTAGTTCCGCGGAGAGGCGGGGACTCCTAGCATCGTACATAACTATGATGCTAGGAGCCCGGCTCCCTGCACTGAGTTCGGTCCGGGACTTCTGGCCGAAATACGTCCGTCAATTACGGACGTTAATGTCGTCGTGTGAACCCAGCCTCAAAATGATAGTCAGTATTTTTGGGGCTTAAAGAGGCTCTGTCACCAGATTATCAAATCCCTATCTCCTATTGCATGTGATCGGCGCTGCAATGTAGAGAACAGTAAAGTTTTTGTTTTTTTTAAAAACGTTCATTTTTGGCCAAGTTATGCGCTATTTTATATATATATGCAAATGAGCTTTGAAATTAACAACTGGGCGTGGTTTTTTTTTTTGTATCTCCAACTGGGCGTGTATCGTGTTTTTAACTGGGCGTGTTTACGTGTTTTACTAACTGGGCGTTGTGAATAGAAGTTTATGACGCTGACGAATCAGTGACCAATCAGCATCATGCACTCCTCTCCATTCATTTACACAGCACATAGTGTTCTTACTAGAACGATGTGCAGCCACATACACAAGTGTCCTGATAATGAATACACATGACCTCCAGCCTGGACGTCATGTGTACTCAGAATCCTGACACTTCTGAATCTTTTCTGTGAGATTCCAGCAAGCCACTCGTAATCTCGCGAGATTACGAGGTAAACGAGATTTCGTTTCCCTTGCTGGAAATCTCACAGAAAAGAGTCAGAAGTGTCAGGATTCTGAATACACATGACGTCCAGACTGGAGGTCATGTGTATTCATTATCAGGACACTTGATTAACGTTAATCTCTGTGTATGTGGCTGCAGATCGCTGCTGTGTAAATGATTGGAGAGGAGTGTATGATGCTGACTGGTCACTGATTGGTCAGCGTCATACACGTAAACACGCCCAGTTAAAAACACAATACACGCCCAGTTGGACATATGAAAAAAACCACGCCCAATTGTCCATTTCAAAGCTCATTTGCATATATATATATAAAATAGCTCATAACTTGGCCAAAAATGAACGTTTAAAAAAAAACTAAAAACGTTGCTGTTATCTACATTGCAGCGCCGATCACATGCAATAAGAGATAGGGATTTGAGAATCTGGTGACAGAGCCTCTTTAATATCTCTCCATAATGGCCCAATTGTCAAATAGAGCTGTAACTGCACACACATTATACCACCAGACAACTACAACAGCACCATGTCATAAAATAACGACATTTACTGCTAGCTTCCCGGCTTTGACCCTGGTCCTGCCTTTCTATTCTGTTCATGGTTTCTTTTTTTAGTGACACCGATTTTGGTTGGCCATCCTAGATTTGCTCTTCAGATGCTCCTGGTTCGGGTTAGCCAAGTCCATACCTTATTGTGGAAGTTTAGAGTGAATACTTGCGAAATGCCGTAAACTTTGTGATTGATTATTGATTGTTATCGGCTAAAGACCTACCAAGGCCCACGCTTTTCCTAGGACGTGTATCCCTCTGCTCCTCTTAAGGCCTCTTTCTTATGGTAGCATTTTTGGACGGCATTTTGCATCAGTATTTGGAAGCCAAAACCAGAAGTGGTCCAAAAACACTCAAGAGGTTCATGTCTTTTCATTATACTTTTTCTCTGCTTAGGTCCCACGACAACACTAAGGGTATGTGCACACACACTAATTACGTCCATAATTGACGGACGTATTTCGGCCGCAAGTACCGGACCGAACACAGTGCAGGGAGCCGGGCTCCTAGCATCATAGTTATATACGATGCTAGGAGTCCCTGCCTCTCTGCAGGACAACTGTCCCGTACTGTAATCATGTTTTCAGTACGGGACAGTAGTTCCACGGAGAGGCAGGGACTCCTAGCATCGTACATAAGTATGATGCTAGGAGCCCGGCTCCCTGCACTGTGTTCGGTCCGGTACTTGCGGCCGAAATACGTCCGTCAATTACGGACGTAATTAGTGTGTGTGCACATACCCTAAAGCAAAATACTTACATAGTTACATAGTTAGTACGGCTGAAAAAAGACACATGTCCATCAAGTTCAACCAAGGGAAGGGAAAAGGGAAGGAAAAATTTCTACACATAGGTGTAAAAGATCTGCCAGGCACAGCTTCGGGGTTAACTCCCAGAACTAATCAGTCAGCACCTGAGAATACATCCCTGAGACTGACTCCTGCTTCCACCATTCAGGCTGGCAGGCTTAGGAGTGGGAGAGCCTATCGTAACCTGGCCAGACTCAGCTAGCTCCCGCCCTCGGTCTATTTAAGCCTGCACTTCCTGTCCCTCGGTGCTTGTGATTCTTTCCTTGTGGTTTCCTGGCCCAGCTACAGCTCCTGCTATTTCTGATCCTGCTCCATACAGACCCTGGCTTACCGACTACTCTTCTGCTTTTCATTTTGTACCTCGCACACTCCTGGCTTGACTCGGCTCGTTCACCACTCTGGTTGCTCACGGTGTTGCCGTGGGCAACGGCCCCTTTTCCTTGCTTGTGTTCCTTTTGTATGTTTGTCGTGCACTTACTGAGCGCAGGCACCGCCGCCCAGTTGTACCCCGTCGCCTAGGGCGGGTCGTTGCAAGTAGGCAGGGACAGAGTGGCGGGTAGATTAGGGCTCACTTGTCCGTCTCCCTACCCCCTGCCATTACAATAGGAGCTAATATTTTTTTGTTCTAGGAAATTATCTAACCCTTTTTTAAAGCCATCTACTGTCCCTGCTGTGACGGCTCCTGCGGTGTCTCCTGTCCCTGCTGTGACGGCTCCTGCGGTCGGCTATTCCATAGATTCACAGTTCTCACGGTAAAGAAGCCTTGTCGCCTCTGCAGCTTGAACCTTTTTTTCTCCAGACGGAGGGAGTACCCCCTTGTTTTTTGAGGGGGTTTTACATGGAACAGGATTTCACCATATTTTTTGTATGCGCCATTAATATATTTATATAAGTTAATCATGTCCCCCCTTAGTCGTCTTTTCTCATGGATAAATAGGTTTAATTCTTTCAATCTTTCCTCATAACTTAAATTCTCCATGCCCCTAATTAGCTTCGTTGCTCTTCTTTGTATTTTTTCCAACTCCAGGGCATCCTTTCTATGAACTGGAGCCCAGAACTGAACTGCATATTCTAGATGAGGCCTCACTAATGCTGTGTAAAGTGGTAATATTACATCCCTGTCTCGCGAGTCCATGCCTCTTTTAATACACGACAATATCCTGCTGGCCTTTGAAGCAGCTGATTGACACTGCATGCTGTTATTGAGTTTATGATTTACAAGTACACCCAGATCCTTCTCAACAAGTGAATCCGCCAGTGTAGCTCCCCCTAGGACATATGATGCTTGCAGGTTGTTGGTACCCAGATGCATAACTTTACATTTATCTACATTAAACTTCATCTGCCAAGTGGACGCCCAAACACTTCGTTTGTTTAAATCTGCCTGCAATTCATGAACATCTTCCATAGACTGAACTATATTGCATAGCTTGGTGTCATCTGCAAAAATAGAAATAGTGCTATTAATCCCATCCTCTATATCATTAATAAATAAGTTGAATAATAGTGGTCCCAGCACTGAACCCTGGGGTACACCACTTATAACTGGGGACCATTCAGAGTTGGAATCATTGACCACAACTCTCTGGATACGGTCCTTGAGCCAATTCTCAATCCAATTACAAACTATATTTTCTAAACCTATAGTCCTTAATTTACCCATTAGGCGTCTATGGGGGACAGTGTCAAATGCCTTTGCAAAGTCCAAAAACACTAAATCCACAGCGGCCCCTCTGTCTAGACTTCTGCTCACCTCTTCATAAAAACAGATTAGGTTAGTTTGACAACTTCTGTCCTTAGTAAAACCGTGCTGGCTGTCACTTATAATGCTATTTATTGTCACATAATCCTGTATATAGTCCCTCAATAGCCCCTCAAACATTTTCCCCACGATGGATGTTAAGCTTACTGGTCTATAATTACCTGGGGAAGACCTAGAGCCCTTTTTGAAAATAGGCACCACATTTGCGCTGCGCCAGTCCCTTGGCACTATACCAGTCACTAGAGATTCTCTGAATATTATGAAAAGGGGGGCAGAAATAACTGAACTAAGCTCCTTAAGAACTCTAGGGTGTAACCCATCTGGTCCCGGGGCCTTGTGCACATTTATTTTATTTAATTTAGCTTGGACCATCTCTACATTCATCCAATTCAGTATATCAACTGATATATTAACAGCACTGGCACCGGCTACATCAGCTGCTCTTTCTTCTGTTGTATATACAGAGCTAAAGAACCCATTTAGTAACTCTGCCTTCTCTTGATCCCCTGTGACCAACTCCCCATTACCATTATCTAGGGGTCCTACATGTTCAGACCTTGGCTTTTTTGCATTTATATACTTGAAGAATTTTTTAGGATTTGTTTTACTATCATTGGCCACCTGCCTTTCATTTTGTATTTTTGCTAATTTTATTAAATTTTTACAGATTTTATTAAGCTCTTTATATTTTACAAAGGCTGCAGCTGTACCCTCAGATTTGTATTTTTTAAATGCCCTTTTTTTGTCGTGTATTGCCCCTTTCACAGAAGGTGTAAGCCATGTGGGGTTTAATTTGAGTCGTTGTGAAAGAGTTTTTAGGGTATGTTCACAGGGCCTATTTTCAGCCATTTTTCGGGCCGTAAGTACGGGGACTGAACTCGTCCAAACATCTGCCCATTGATTTCAACGGGAAAAATTGCGTTTCGTTCCTACGGTTCATTTTTTTACGCGCCGTTCGTAGAAGAACGCCCCATAAGAAAGTGCTTGTCGCTTCTTGAGCTGTTTTTGGAGCCATTTTTCATTGTCTCAATAGAAAAACAGCTCCAAAAACTTCCATAAAAAATACCGCCTGATGCTTAAAAAAAACGGCTGTAAATCAGAGGCTGTTTTCCCTTGAAAACAGCTTCGTATTTTACAGCCGTTTCTTGTTAAGTGTGTGAACATCGCCTTAGCCTGTTTAGTGACTCCTGCTATGTTTTTAATACATTTTGGCCTGACATGGCAACTCAATGAGAACAACAAAAAACATTTTCTGAATACTTCGAGATTCACACTTTTAAAAAAACTATCCAACTTTTTTTTTTTTTTTTAACCTTTCAATCCACATTCAACTTCCAGAGATGCAAGCCCTGGGAACTTCAGCTGCTCAGACATTCTCTTCGATCACAGTTTAAACCTCTGAGGTTTCATTTCTTGCCTAAAAGAACCTTATGGCACAGCGTGGATAATGGACAGACACGTGGTTACATAGAAGGGAGGAGAGCACGTCATACGTTCTCTATGTGACTGGCACTCTATGATGCAGTAAACCAGGAGGCAGGGCCTAAGAGACTCGTGTTGTTTTTTTCGTTATTCGCCTTAAAGACAAGGAGCGGGACATTGGCGACACAGGTAGAGCAGCCTCTCATTATAATGAGGTAACTGCTGTGACCAGATTGATTATACTTGGCAGTGTATTTTGATGTCTCCTCCTCTTTCTATAATTATTGTAGGAAGAGATACACCATATGGACAAAGGTAGTTGGACCCAACAGCACCTCGCAATCACCTGGGGAGAGAGGCGATGGGCTAAAAGAGGGAGCTCCTTCCCTCTCAAAGACCTCAGATGCAGATTTGACCATAGCATCTAAGGGGTTAAATGGCCAGGATCGGTGTTCTCTCGGATCCCGGCCATTAGCTATCGCCATGACATGCTGTTCCATCAATTTGCAGGAACTACTTAGTTCACATGACGTCAATGCGTAGCTAGGGGTTTAGCATGGGGGCCAAACACATCTGAGTGTGCCCCAAACACAGTATAATGACCCCTTAGTGACACCCACACAATATAATGCCCTTATAGCTTCTCCTACACAGGATAATGCCCTTATAGCTGCCCCAAGACAGTGTAATGCTCCTACAATGCTGCCCCCACACTAACATCCCTATAGCTGTCCCCACAAAGTATAATGCCCACATAGAGCCTTCCACACAGTATAATACTCCCATAGCTGCCCTCATACAGTATAATGCCCCCATAGAGCCTAAAATAAAACAATAAATACTCCCTTATCCATGTTCCCAAGACAAGTGGAGAAGATCCATCTGCTCCTCCGCTCTGTGCACTGTGTGGCTTGATGGAGAGAGGCGCTATGACGTCATTACATCTCTCCTGTCTGCGCCGAGCCGCTCACGTCCGGCATTACATAGTGAATGCTGGAGTAAAGAGCCATCAGCTCCCTGCTCCAGCATCGGATTCAACCGTATCTGCTTCCCGAGGATGCAGATACGGTTGAAACCGGTACATGCCAGCTCTAAGGGTCTTGCTCTGGGCCCCACCATCTCAGAATTTTAAACATATGATACTTTCTTAAACATTTTTTGTCAAATGCTGAACCCCTGCTGAGATGATGTCCAACTTATAATGTTTGACAAATGTCAAGTAGGACGACCACGTGGCGGCTCAACAGATTTATTCTAGTGTGACCTCTCGCTGCCCAAGAAGCCGATGGTGATCTATTTAAATGCACTTTAACATGTAAAGGAGTTCAGATCTTCCAATTTTCCCGAGGGCCTCCAACTTCTAGTCTATGATCTTTCTCAGAACTTGAGGAATTAGGGGAAAAAGAAACAGATTAATCAGAGTGTATTTCCAATTGACAATGTCCACCTATCACTTCTGGATGATCTGCCATATTTAGGGATCAGAATATCTCCTGATTCCAGTACCTTAAGTCACCTGTGACCTTTCGAATAGGTAAAACCTTCAGTGTTTGTCGGGGAAAACCACATATGTGTCATGTACTAACTATGGTCAAGGGAGTGTGATGATAGGCTTGTAGTTCGCTCCGTTTCTGGTGATGTAGAGGATGAAAAGGGGACCACAGTAGAGAAAGCTATGGCTGACATGGTGGCCATTATATCTGAAACTGAGCCGACACTGTTAACCTCTAACTACCATCAGGTGGCTATATTTCAAATGGAGCCCTGTAAACCATTGGCACCGGACCCGTCACCATTGAATGAAAAACATAAGGAGAGATGTTTAAAAACGGGTGGCTCGGACTCCCAGAATATACCGTCTTTATATGAGGAAAAGCTGATCAGTGTGGGGTCCGGGTCTCCGACCCCCACCGGTCATATACTGATGACCTGTTCTGTGGATAAGTCATCAGTATGAAAAATCGTCCCGTGCCCGGACAACCCCTTTAATAAGTTCCACCTGTAAAGGAAAATGGCGGCGAGTCTTCACCATGATGGCGCAACACTGAGGCGACCGTGCTTAGTGCGTATGTTAGGATAGGAGCTGGACCAGGTAACCACGTCATGACCCCCACCTCCATGTCAACATGTACGCACTGGAGTACATCATTTCATTGCTAGCAGTAATCCGCTGAGTTTGGATATTTTCGTGTGACTCCACCTCTATATGTCTTCTGTCTTATTCAGTATATAGGTTGGTAGTACATCATATGCTATATCCAGTCAGAACTTGTGATGACATATAAATATATATATATTTCTAACAATACTGTTAGTTCTACCCTAAGGACCTATTCCCATCAGCGTTTGGTTTCCGTTCAACCTTTCCGTTGGAGGAACCGATAAACGGAAAGCAGGAACCATAGCTTCCCTTTGCATTACCATTGATTACAATGGTATTGTTTCCGTTGCACTTGGTTTCCGTTTGATTCCGTTCCGTAAAGCATCCGTTTTCTTTCACGGAAACAAAAGTGCTGTCGACTGCGCTATTGTTTCCACGAAGAAAAAACTGAAACTGCACGAAACGGAAACCAACTGCAACGGAAGCAATACCATTGTAATCAATGGTAATGCAAAAGGAAGCTATGGTTCCGGCTTTCCGTTTATCGGTTCCTCCGACGGAAAGGTTGAACGGAACCGATGAACGGAAACCAAACGCTGATGTGAATAGACCCTAAGCCGAAAGCGCTGTTCTTTTTATTGGTAGTGGTATTTTGGGAGGCTTTACGTATGTTGTAGTGTTCAGGGTCATGTCATCCTAGCTCTTTTTTTTTTTTTTTTCCTTATTTTTTCCAAAAATATTATTTTTGTTGTGTGTGATACTTCTTGTCTCCCTTTTGGTTTTTTGATCGCTTATTCAAGTCAAGTTTATTTATATATATATATATATATTATTTTTTTTATAGCTTTTAATATTTTTATATATATATATGTTATAAAAAAAATAAGTTTTCCCATTTTTTTTTAGCAAAAGCAATGTGAAAGGAGAATAAAACGTAATTGGTATCGCCGCGTCGGTGAAAGTCCGCATTATTACAATATAACATTATTTATCCCACACGGTGAACACCATAAAAAAAAAATTAGAAATGCCAGGATAGTTGTTTTTTGGTCACCTCGTCTCCCACAAAAAATAACGTATAAAAAGTGATTAAAAGGTCTTATGTACTGAAAATGGTACCAATAAAAACTACAGCTCGCCCAGCAAAAAACGAGCCCTCGCACCGCTCCATCAACGAAAAAACAAAAAAGTTCCGGCTCTCAGATTTTTTTTTTTTAGCAATTCGTTTTTTCCCTGTAAAAGTAGTAAAACATAAAACTATATACATTTAGTATCGCGGTAATCGTATTGACACGCAGAATAAAATTAACATGTCGTTTTTACCGCATGGTGAACATCGTAAAAATGAAACCCAAAAAACAATGGAGGAATTTCAGTTTTTTTCCCATTTGACCTCACAATGTTTTCCAGTTCCCAGCACAGTATATGGTACAATAAATGGCGCCGTGAAAAACTACAACTCGTCCCGCCAAAAACAAGCCCTCATATGGCTTTGTTGCCTCTTTTGGAAGGTGGGATGGAAAAAAATGAAAAAACAAGGTGCGTGGTATAGTATATCATACCTCCCAACCGTCCCGGATTCCGGGCGGTGTCCCACTGTGCCAGGCGGCCAGGGGTTTGTCCTGCTGTCAACTGTATCTGCATCCCCAGGACGTAGATACAGTTGAACCGAATACTGAAGCCGGGAACCATCAGCTCCCTGATTCAGAATTAGTTCAGAGCGGAGGAGCAGAGGGAGCTCCTCCACTCGCCGGGGACTCCCCGGGCTGTTGTGCTCGGGGAAGCCCCTGATATCACTGTTCATATATAGAATCCCCGTTGCCGATGATCTGGCAGGGGGTTCCGCTCCTAGAGGAAATTCCTGAGGTCACTGTCCATATATGGACATTGATGTCAGGGGCTCCTCCTGGAGTGGAATCCCCGGCCAGAGTCGGCAACGGAGATTCGATAATAAGACAGTCACATCAGGGCTTACCTCTAGGATCGGAATCCCTGGCCTACGCTCTGGTCGGGGATTCCGCTCCTAGAGGAAGTCCCAATGGCGCTATCTACAGGAATGTGATGTGGGGGGGGGGGGGAGTTGTGCTATTTTCAAGGGAGTGTGGCACTATCAACATGGACACTGGCACTATATAGAGGCACTATTTACATGGGCACTGGCACTTTATATGTGGGCACTGGCACTAGGGGCAGCTTTGGGGGCATTATACTGTAAAGGGCAGCTAGGGGGAATTATACTGTATGGGGGCATTAAGCTTTATGGGGGCAGCTATAGGGCATTATACCGTATGGGGCATCTATGGGGTTGTATACTGTATGGGGCAGAATACTGTATGGGGGCATGATACTGTATGGGGGCATCTATGGGGCAGTATACTGTATGGGGGCATCTATGGGGCATTATACTGTATTGGGGCATGATACTGTATGGGGCATCTATGGGGCAGTATACTGTATGGGGGCATCTATGGGGCATTATACTGTATGGGGGCATGATACTGTATGGGGCATCTATGGGGCATGATACTGTATGGGGGCATCTATGGGGCAGTATACTGTATGGGGGCATCTATGGGGCATTATACTGTATGGGGGCATCTATGGGGCAGTATACTGTATGGGGGCATCTATGTGGGCATTATAATGTATGGGGGCATCTATGGGGCATTATACTGTATGGGGGCATCTATGGGGCATTATACTGTATGGGGGCATGATACTGTATGGGGGCATCTATGGGGCATTATACTGTATGGGGGCATCTATGGGGCATTATACTGTATGGGGGCATCTATGGGGCATTATACTGTATGGGGGCATCTATGGGGCATTATACTGTATGGGGGCATCTATGGGGCATTATACTGTATGGGGGCATCTATGGGGCAGTATACTGTATGGGGGCATCTATGGGGCATTATACTGTATGGGGGCATGATACTGTATGGGGGCATCTATGGGGCATTATACTGTATGGGGGCATCTATGGGGCATTATACTGTATGGGGGCATCTATGGGGCAGTATACTGTATGGGGGCATCTATGGGGCATTATACTGTATGGGGGCATCTATGGGGCAGTATACTGTATGGGGGCATCTATGTGGGCATAATGTATGGGGGCATCTATGGGGCATTATACTGTATGGGGGCATCTATGGGGCATGATACTGTATGGGGGCATCTATGGGGCAGTATACTGTATGGGGGCATCTATGGGGCATTATACTGTATGGGGGCATCTATGGGGCAGTATACTGTATGGGGCATCTATGTGGGCATAATGTATGGGGGCATCTATGGGGCATTATACTGTATGGGGGCATCTATGGGGCATTATACTGTATGGGGGCATCTATGGGGCATTATACTGTATGGGGGCATGATACTGTATGGGGGCATCTATGGGGCATTATACTGTATGGGGGCATCTATGGGGCATTATACTGTATGGGGGCATCTATGGGGCATTATACTGTATGGGGGCATCTATGGGACATTATACTGTATGGGGGCATCTATGGGGCAGTATACTGTATGGGGGCATCTATGGGGCATTATACTGTATGGGGGCATGATACTGTATGGGGGCATCTATGGGGCATTATACTGTATGGGGGCATCTATGGGGCATTATACTGTATGGGGGCATCTATGGGGCATGATACTGTATGGGGGCATCTATGGGGCAGTATACTGTATGGGGGCATCTATGGGGCATTATACTGTATGGGGGCATCTATGGGGCATTATACTGTATGGGGGCATCTATGGGGCATTATACTGTATGGGGGCATCTATGGGGCAGTATACTGTATGGGGGCATCTATGGGGCATTATACTTTATGGGGGCATGATGCTGTATGGGGGCATCTATGGGGCACTATACTGTATGGGGGCATCTATGGGGCATTATACTGTATGGGGGCATCTATGGGGCATTATACTGTATGGGGGCATCTATGGGGCATTATACTGTATGGGGGCATCTATGGGGCATTATACTGTATGGGGGCATCTATGGGGCAGTATACTGTATGGGGACATCTATGGGGCAGTATACTGTATGGGGCATCTATAGGGCAGTATACTGTATGGGGGCATCTATGGGGCAGTATACTGTATGGGGGCATCTATGGGGCAGTATACTGTATGGGGGCATCTATAGGGCATTATACTGTATGGGGCATCTATGGGGCAGTATACTGTATGGGGGCATCTATGGGGCAGTATACTGTATGGGGGCATCTATGGGGCAGTTTACTGTATGGGGGCATCTATGGGGCAGTATACTGTATGGGGGCATCTATGTGGCAGTATACTGTATGGGGGCATCTATGGGGCATTATACTGTATGGGGGCATCTATGGGGCATTATACTGTATGGGGGCATCTATGGGGCAGTATACTGTATGGGGGCATCTATGGGGCATTATACTGTATGGGGGCATTATACTGTATGGGGGCATCTATGGGGCATTATACTGTATGGGGGCATCTATGGGGCATTATACTGTATGGGGGCATCTATGGGGCATTATACTGTATGGGGGCATCTATGGGGCAGTATACTGTATGGGGGCATCTATGGGGCATTATACTTTATGGGGGCATGATACTGTATGGGGGCATCTATAGGGCACTATACTGTATGGGGGCATCTATGGGGCATTATACTGTATGGGGGCATCTATGGGGCATTATACTGTATGGGGGCATCTATGGGGCATTATACTGTATGGGGGCATCTATGGGGCATTATACTGTATGGGGGCATCTATGGGGCATTATACTGTATGGGGGCATCTATGGGGCAGTATACTGTATGTGGACATCTATGGGGCAGTATACTGTATGGGGCATCTATAGGGCAGTATACTGTATGGGGGCATCTATGGGGCAGTATACTGTATGGGGGCATCTATGGGGCAGTATACTGTATGGGGGCATCTATGGGGCATTATACTGTATGGGGGCATCTATGGGGCAGTATACTGTATGGGGGCATCTATGGGGCAGTATACTGTATGGGGCATCTATGGGGCAGTATACTGTATGGGGGCATCTATGGGGCAGTATACTGTATGGGGGCATCTATGGGGCAGTTTACTGTATGGGGGCATCTATGGGGCAGTATACTGTATGGGGGCATCTATGTGGCAGTATACTGTATGGGGGCATCTATGGGGCATTATACTGTATGGGGGCATCTATGGGGCATTATACTGTATGGGGGCATCTATGGGGCAGTATACTGTATGGGGGCATCTATGGGGCATTATACTGTATGGGGGCATTATACTGTATGGGGGCATCTATAGGGCACTATACTGTATGGGGGCATCTATGGGGCATTATACTGTATGGGGGCATCTATGGGGCATTATACTGTATGGGGGCATCTATGGGGCATTATACTGTATGGGGGCATCTATGGGGCATTATACTGTATGGGGGCATCTATGGGGCATTATACTGTATGGGGGCATCTATGGGGCAGTATACTGTATGTGGACATCTATGGGGCAGTATACTGTATGGGGCATCTATAGGGCAGTATACTGTATGGGGGCATCTATGGGGCAGTATACTGTATGGGGGCATCTATGGGGCAGTATACTGTATGGGGGCATCTATGGGGCATTATACTGTATGGGGGCATCTATGGGGCAGTATACTGTATGGGGGCATCTATGGGGCAGTATACTGTATGGGGGCATCTATGGGGCAGTTTACTGTATGGGGGCATCTATGGGGCAGTATACTGTATGGGGGCATCTATGTGGCAGTATACTGTATGGGGGCATCTATGGGGGCATCTATGGGGCAGTATACTGTATGGGGGCATCTATGGGGCATTATACTGTATGGGGCATCTATGGGGCATTATACTGTATGGGGGCATCTATGGGGCATTATACTGTATGGGGGCATCTATGGGGCAGTATACTGTATGGGGGCATCTATGGGGCATTATACTGTATGGGGACATGATACTGTATGGGGGCATCTATGGGGCATTATACTGTATGGGGGCATCTATGGGGCATTATACTGTATGGGGGCATCTATGGGGTAGTATACTGTATGGGGGCATCTATGGGGCAGTATACTGTATGGGGGCATCTATGGGGCAGTATACTGTATGGGGGCATCTATGGGGCATGATACTGTATGGGGGCATCTATGGGGCATGATACTGTATGGGGGCATCTATGGGGCAGTATACTGTGTGGGGGCATCTATGGGGCAGTATACTGTATGGGGGCATCTATGGGGCAGTATACTGTATGGGGGCATCTATGAGGCATTATACTGTATGGTGGCAGCTAGAGGGCATTATACTGTATGGGGGCATCTATGGGGCATTATACTGTATGGGGGCATCTATGGGGCATTATACTGTATGGGGGCATCTATGGGGCAGTATACTGTATGGGGGCATTTATGGGGCATTATACTGTATGGGGGCATATATGGGGCAGTATACTGTATGGGGGCATCTATCGGGCAGTATACTGTATGGGGGCATCTATGGGGCATGATACTGTATGGGGGCATCTATGGGGCATGATACTGTATGGGGGCATCTATGGGGCAGTATACTGTGTGGGGGCATCTATGGGGCAGTATACTGTATGGGGGCATCTATGGGGCATTATACTGTATGGGGGCATGATACTGTATGGGGGCATCTATGGGGCATTATACTGTATGGGGGCATCTATGGGGCATTATACTGTATGGGGGCATCTATGGGGCAGTATACTGTATGGGGGCATCTATGGGGCAGTATACTGTATGGGGGCATCTATGGGGCATTATACTGTATGGGGGCATGATACTGTATGGGGGCATCTATGGGGCATTATACTGTATGGGGGCATGATACTGTATGGGGGCATCTATGGGGCATTATACTGTATGGGGGCATCTATGGGGCATTATACTGTATGGGGGCATCTATGGGGCATTATACTGTATGGGGGCATCTATGGGGCATTATACTGTATGGGGGCATCTATGGGGCATTATACTGTATGGGGGCATCTATGGGGCAGTATACTGTATGGGGGCATCTATGGGGCAGTATACTGTATGGGGGCATCTATGGGGCATTATACTGTATGGGGGCATTATACTGTATGGGGGCATCTATGGGGCATTATACTGTATGGGGGCATCTATGGGGCATTATACTGTATGGGGGCATCTATGGGGCATTATACTGTATGGGGGCATCTATGGGGCAGTATACTGTATGGGGGCATCTATGGGGCATTATACTTTATGGGGGCATGATACTGTATGGGGGCATCTATAGGGCACTATACTGTATGGGGGCATCTATGGGGCATTATACTGTATGGGGGCATCTATGGGGCATTATACTGTATGGGGGCATCTATGGGGCATTATACTGTATGGGGGCATCTATGGGGCATTATACTGTATGGGGGCATCTATGGGGCATTATACTGTATGGGGGCATCTATGGGGCAGTATACTGTATGTGGACATCTATGGGGCAGTATACTGTATGGGGCATCTATAGGGCAGTATACTGTATGGGGGCATCTATGGGGCAGTATACTGTATGGGGGCATCTATGGGGCAGTATACTGTATGGGGGCATCTATGGGGCATTATACTGTATGGGGGCATCTATGGGGCAGTATACTGTATGGGGGCATCTATGGGGCAGTATACTGTATGGGGGCATCTATGGGGCAGTTTACTGTATGGGGGCATCTATGGGGCAGTATACTGTATGGGGGCATCTATGTGGCAGTATACTGTATGGGGGCATCTATGGGGGCATCTATGGGGCAGTATACTGTATGGGGGCATCTATGGGGCATTATACTGTATGGGGCATCTATGGGGCATTATACTGTATGGGGGCATCTATGGGGCATTATACTGTATGGGGGCATCTATGGGGCAGTATACTGTATGGGGGCATCTATGGGGCATTATACTGTATGGGGACATGATACTGTATGGGGGCATCTATGGGGCATTATACTGTATGGGGGCATCTATGGGGCATTATACTGTATGGGGGCATGATACTGTATGGGGGCATCTATGGGGCATTATACTGTATGGGGGCATCTATGGGGCATTATACTGTATGGGGGCATCTATGGGGCATTATACTGTATGGGGGCATCTATGGGGCATTATACTGTATGGGGGCATCTATGGGGCATTATACTGTATGGGGGCATCTATGGGGCAGTATACTGTATGGGGGCATCTATGGGGCATTATACTGTATGGGGGCATGATACTGTATGGGGGCATCTATGGGGCATTATACTGTATGGGGGCATCTATGGGGCATTATACTGTATGGGGGCATCTATGGGGCAGTATACTGTATGGGGGCATCTATGGGGCATTATACTGTATGGGGGCATCTATGGGGCAGTATACTGTATGGGGGCATCTATGTGGGCATAATGTATGGGGGCATCTATGGGGCATTATACTGTATGGGGGCATCTATGGGGCATGATACTGTATGGGGGCATCTATGGGGCAGTATACTGTATGGGGGCATCTATGGGGCATTATACTGTATGGGGGCATCTATGGGGCAGTATACTGTATGGGGCATCTATGTGGGCATAATGTATGGGGGCATCTATGGGGCATTATACTGTATGGGGGCATCTATGGGGCATTATACTGTATGGGGGCATCTATGGGGCATTATACTGTATGGGGGCATGATACTGTATGGGGGCATCTATGGGGCATTATACTGTATGGGGGCATCTATGGGGCATTATACTGTATGGGGGCATCTATGGGGCATTATACTGTATGGGGGCATCTATGGGACATTATACTGTATGGGGGCATCTATGGGGCAGTATACTGTATGGGGGCATCTATGGGGCATTATACTGTATGGGGGCATGATACTGTATGGGGGCATCTATGGGGCATTATACTGTATGGGGGCATCTATGGGGCATTATACTGTATGGGGGCATCTATGGGGCATGATACTGTATGGGGGCATCTATGGGGCAGTATACTGTATGGGGGCATCTATGGGGCATTATACTGTATGGGGGCATCTATGGGGCATTATACTGTATGGGGGCATCTATGGGGCATTATACTGTATGGGGGCATCTATGGGGCAGTATACTGTATGGGGGCATCTATGGGGCATTATACTTTATGGGGGCATGATGCTGTATGGGGGCATCTATGGGGCACTATACTGTATGGGGGCATCTATGGGGCATTATACTGTATGGGGGCATCTATGGGGCATTATACTGTATGGGGGCATCTATGGGGCATTATACTGTATGGGGGCATCTATGGGGCATTATACTGTATGGGGGCATCTATGGGGCAGTATACTGTATGGGGACATCTATGGGGCAGTATACTGTATGGGGCATCTATAGGGCAGTATACTGTATGGGGGCATCTATGGGGCAGTATACTGTATGGGGGCATCTATGGGGCAGTATACTGTATGGGGGCATCTATAGGGCATTATACTGTATGGGGCATCTATGGGGCAGTATACTGTATGGGGGCATCTATGGGGCAGTATACTGTATGGGGGCATCTATGGGGCAGTTTACTGTATGGGGGCATCTATGGGGCAGTATACTGTATGGGGGCATCTATGTGGCAGTATACTGTATGGGGGCATCTATGGGGCATTATACTGTATGGGGGCATCTATGGGGCATTATACTGTATGGGGGCATCTATGGGGCAGTATACTGTATGGGGGCATCTATGGGGCATTATACTGTATGGGGGCATTATACTGTATGGGGGCATCTATGGGGCATTATACTGTATGGGGGCATCTATGGGGCATTATACTGTATGGGGGCATCTATGGGGCATTATACTGTATGGGGGCATCTATGGGGCAGTATACTGTATGGGGGCATCTATGGGGCATTATACTTTATGGGGGCATGATACTGTATGGGGGCATCTATAGGGCACTATACTGTATGGGGCATCTATGGGGCATTATACTGTATGGGGGCATCTATGGGGCATTATACTGTATGGGGGCATCTATGGGGCATTATACTGTATGGGGGCATCTATGGGGCATTATACTGTATGGGGGCATCTATGGGGCATTATACTGTATGGGGGCATCTATGGGGCAGTATACTGTATGTGGACATCTATGGGGCAGTATACTGTATGGGGCATCTATAGGGCAGTATACTGTATGGGGGCATCTATGGGGCAGTATACTGTATGGGGGCATCTATGGGGCAGTATACTGTATGGGGGCATCTATGGGGCATTATACTGTATGGGGGCATCTATGGGGCAGTATACTGTATGGGGGCATCTATGGGGCAGTATACTGTATGGGGCATCTATGGGGCAGTATACTGTATGGGGGCATCTATGGGGCAGTATACTGTATGGGGGCATCTATGGGGCAGTTTACTGTATGGGGGCATCTATGGGGCAGTATACTGTATGGGGGCATCTATGTGGCAGTATACTGTATGGGGGCATCTATGGGGCATTATACTGTATGGGGGCATCTATGGGGCATTATACTGTATGGGGGCATCTATGGGGCAGTATACTGTATGGGGGCATCTATGGGGCATTATACTGTATGGGGGCATTATACTGTATGGGGGCATCTATAGGGCACTATACTGTATGGGGGCATCTATGGGGCATTATACTGTATGGGGGCATCTATGGGGCATTATACTGTATGGGGGCATCTATGGGGCATTATACTGTATGGGGGCATCTATGGGGCATTATACTGTATGGGGGCATCTATGGGGCATTATACTGTATGGGGGCATCTATGGGGCAGTATACTGTATGTGGACATCTATGGGGCAGTATACTGTATGGGGCATCTATAGGGCAGTATACTGTATGGGGGCATCTATGGGGCAGTATACTGTATGGGGGCATCTATGGGGCAGTATACTGTATGGGGGCATCTATGGGGCATTATACTGTATGGGGGCATCTATGGGGCAGTATACTGTATGGGGGCATCTATGGGGCAGTATACTGTATGGGGGCATCTATGGGGCAGTTTACTGTATGGGGGCATCTATGGGGCAGTATACTGTATGGGGGCATCTATGGGGCAGTATACTGTATGGGGGCATCTATAGGGCATTATACTGTATGGGGCATCTATGGGGCAGTATACTGTATGGGGGCATCTATGGGGCAGTATACTGTATGGGGGCATCTATGGGGCAGTTTACTGTATGGGGGCATCTATGGGGCAGTATACTGTATGGGGGCATCTATGTGGCAGTATACTGTATGGGGGCATCTATGGGGCATTATACTGTATGGGGGCATCTATGGGGCATTATACTGTATGGGGGCATCTATGGGGCAGTATACTGTATGGGGGCATCTATGGGGCATTATACTGTATGGGGGCATTATACTGTATGGGGGCATCTATGGGGCATTATACTGTATGGGGGCATCTATGGGGCATTATACTGTATGGGGGCATCTATGGGGCATTATACTGTATGGGGGCATCTATGGGGCAGTATACTGTATGGGGGCATCTATGGGGCATTATACTTTATGGGGGCATGATACTGTATGGGGGCATCTATAGGGCACTATACTGTATGGGGGCATCTATGGGGCATTATACTGTATGGGGGCATCTATGGGGCATTATACTGTATGGGGGCATCTATGGGGCATTATACTGTATGGGGGCATCTATGGGGCATTATACTGTATGGGGGCATCTATGGGGCATTATACTGTATGGGGGCATCTATGGGGCAGTATACTGTATGTGGACATCTATGGGGCAGTATACTGTATGGGGCATCTATAGGGCAGTATACTGTATGGGGGCATCTATGGGGCAGTATACTGTATGGGGGCATCTATGGGGCAGTATACTGTATGGGGGCATCTATGGGGCATTATACTGTATGGGGGCATCTATGGGGCAGTATACTGTATGGGGGCATCTATGGGGCAGTATACTGTATGGGGCATCTATGGGGCAGTATACTGTATGGGGGCATCTATGGGGCAGTATACTGTATGGGGGCATCTATGGGGCAGTTTACTGTATGGGGGCATCTATGGGGCAGTATACTGTATGGGGGCATCTATGTGGCAGTATACTGTATGGGGGCATCTATGGGGCATTATACTGTATGGGGGCATCTATGGGGCATTATACTGTATGGGGGCATCTATGGGGCAGTATACTGTATGGGGGCATCTATGGGGCATTATACTGTATGGGGGCATTATACTGTATGGGGGCATCTATAGGGCACTATACTGTATGGGGGCATCTATGGGGCATTATACTGTATGGGGGCATCTATGGGGCATTATACTGTATGGGGGCATCTATGGGGCATTATACTGTATGGGGGCATCTATGGGGCATTATACTGTATGGGGGCATCTATGGGGCATTATACTGTATGGGGGCATCTATGGGGCAGTATACTGTATGTGGACATCTATGGGGCAGTATACTGTATGGGGCATCTATAGGGCAGTATACTGTATGGGGGCATCTATGGGGCAGTATACTGTATGGGGGCATCTATGGGGCAGTATACTGTATGGGGGCATCTATGGGGCATTATACTGTATGGGGGCATCTATGGGGCAGTATACTGTATGGGGGCATCTATGGGGCAGTATACTGTATGGGGGCATCTATGGGGCAGTTTACTGTATGGGGGCATCTATGGGGCAGTATACTGTATGGGGGCATCTATGTGGCAGTATACTGTATGGGGGCATCTATGGGGGCATCTATGGGGCAGTATACTGTATGGGGGCATCTATGGGGCATTATACTGTATGGGGCATCTATGGGGCATTATACTGTATGGGGGCATCTATGGGGCATTATACTGTATGGGGGCATCTATGGGGCAGTATACTGTATGGGGGCATCTATGGGGCATTATACTGTATGGGGACATGATACTGTATGGGGGCATCTATGGGGCATTATACTGTATGGGGGCATCTATGGGGCATTATACTGTATGGGGGCATCTATGGGGTAGTATACTGTATGGGGGCATCTATGGGGCAGTATACTGTATGGGGGCATCTATGGGGCAGTATACTGTATGGGGGCATCTATGGGGCATGATACTGTATGGGGGCATCTATGGGGCATGATACTGTATGGGGGCATCTATGGGGCAGTATACTGTGTGGGGGCATCTATGGGGCAGTATACTGTATGGGGGCATCTATGGGGCAGTATACTGTATGGGGGCATCTATGAGGCATTATACTGTATGGTGGCAGCTAGAGGGCATTATACTGTATGGGGGCATCTATGGGGCATTATACTGTATGGGGGCATCTATGGGGCATTATACTGTATGGGGGCATCTATGGGGCAGTATACTGTATGGGGGCATTTATGGGGCATTATACTGTATGGGGGCATATATGGGGCAGTATACTGTATGGGGGCATCTATCGGGCAGTATACTGTATGGGGGCATCTATGGGGCATGATACTGTATGGGGGCATCTATGGGGCATGATACTGTATGGGGGCATCTATGGGGCAGTATACTGTGTGGGGGCATCTATGGGGCAGTATACTGTATGGGGGCATCTATGGGGCATTATACTGTATGGGGGCATGATACTGTATGGGGGCATCTATGGGGCATTATACTGTATGGGGGCATCTATGGGGCATTATACTGTATGGGGGCATCTATGGGGCAGTATACTGTATGGGGGCATCTATGGGGCAGTATACTGTATGGGGGCATCTATGGGGCATTATACTGTATGGGGGCATGATACTGTATGGGGGCATCTATGGGGCATTATACTGTATGGGGGCATGATACTGTATGGGGGCATCTATGGGGCATTATACTGTATGGGGGCATCTATGGGGCATTATACTGTATGGGGGCATCTATGGGGCATTATACTGTATGGGGGCATCTATGGGGCATTATACTGTATGGGGGCATCTATGGGGCATTATACTGTATGGGGGCATCTATGGGGCAGTATACTGTATGGGGGCATCTATGGGGCAGTATACTGTATGGGGGCATCTATGGGGCATTATACTGTATGGGGGCATTATACTGTATGGGGGCATCTATGGGGCATTATACTGTATGGGGGCATCTATGGGGCATTATACTGTATGGGGGCATCTATGGGGCATTATACTGTATGGGGGCATCTATGGGGCAGTATACTGTATGGGGGCATCTATGGGGCATTATACTTTATGGGGGCATGATACTGTATGGGGGCATCTATAGGGCACTATACTGTATGGGGGCATCTATGGGGCATTATACTGTATGGGGGCATCTATGGGGCATTATACTGTATGGGGGCATCTATGGGGCATTATACTGTATGGGGGCATCTATGGGGCATTATACTGTATGGGGGCATCTATGGGGCATTATACTGTATGGGGGCATCTATGGGGCAGTATACTGTATGTGGACATCTATGGGGCAGTATACTGTATGGGGCATCTATAGGGCAGTATACTGTATGGGGGCATCTATGGGGCAGTATACTGTATGGGGGCATCTATGGGGCAGTATACTGTATGGGGGCATCTATGGGGCATTATACTGTATGGGGGCATCTATGGGGCAGTATACTGTATGGGGGCATCTATGGGGCAGTATACTGTATGGGGGCATCTATGGGGCAGTTTACTGTATGGGGGCATCTATGGGGCAGTATACTGTATGGGGGCATCTATGTGGCAGTATACTGTATGGGGGCATCTATGGGGGCATCTATGGGGCAGTATACTGTATGGGGGCATCTATGGGGCATTATACTGTATGGGGCATCTATGGGGCATTATACTGTATGGGGGCATCTATGGGGCATTATACTGTATGGGGGCATCTATGGGGCAGTATACTGTATGGGGGCATCTATGGGGCATTATACTGTATGGGGACATGATACTGTATGGGGGCATCTATGGGGCATTATACTGTATGGGGGCATCTATGGGGCATTATACTGTATGGGGGCATGATACTGTATGGGGGCATCTATGGGGCATTATACTGTATGGGGGCATCTATGGGGCATTATACTGTATGGGGGCATCTATGGGGCATTATACTGTATGGGGGCATCTATGGGGCATTATACTGTATGGGGGCATCTATGGGGCATTATACTGTATGGGGGCATCTATGGGGCAGTATACTGTATGGGGGCATCTATGGGGCATTATACTGTATGGGGGCATGATACTGTATGGGGGCATCTATGGGGCATTATACTGTATGGGGGCATCTATGGGGCATTATACTGTATGGGGGCATCTATGGGGCAGTATACTGTATGGGGGCATCTATGGGGCATTATACTGTATGGGGGCATCTATGGGGCAGTATACTGTATGGGGGCATCTATGTGGGCATAATGTATGGGGGCATCTATGGGGCATTATACTGTATGGGGGCATCTATGGGGCATGATACTGTATGGGGGCATCTATGGGGCAGTATACTGTATGGGGGCATCTATGGGGCATTATACTGTATGGGGGCATCTATGGGGCAGTATACTGTATGGGGCATCTATGTGGGCATAATGTATGGGGGCATCTATGGGGCATTATACTGTATGGGGGCATCTATGGGGCATTATACTGTATGGGGGCATCTATGGGGCATTATACTGTATGGGGGCATGATACTGTATGGGGGCATCTATGGGGCATTATACTGTATGGGGGCATCTATGGGGCATTATACTGTATGGGGGCATCTATGGGGCATTATACTGTATGGGGGCATCTATGGGACATTATACTGTATGGGGGCATCTATGGGGCAGTATACTGTATGGGGGCATCTATGGGGCATTATACTGTATGGGGGCATGATACTGTATGGGGGCATCTATGGGGCATTATACTGTATGGGGGCATCTATGGGGCATTATACTGTATGGGGGCATCTATGGGGCATGATACTGTATGGGGGCATCTATGGGGCAGTATACTGTATGGGGGCATCTATGGGGCATTATACTGTATGGGGGCATCTATGGGGCATTATACTGTATGGGGGCATCTATGGGGCATTATACTGTATGGGGGCATCTATGGGGCAGTATACTGTATGGGGGCATCTATGGGGCATTATACTTTATGGGGGCATGATGCTGTATGGGGGCATCTATGGGGCACTATACTGTATGGGGGCATCTATGGGGCATTATACTGTATGGGGGCATCTATGGGGCATTATACTGTATGGGGGCATCTATGGGGCATTATACTGTATGGGGGCATCTATGGGGCATTATACTGTATGGGGGCATCTATGGGGCAGTATACTGTATGGGGACATCTATGGGGCAGTATACTGTATGGGGCATCTATAGGGCAGTATACTGTATGGGGGCATCTATGGGGCAGTATACTGTATGGGGGCATCTATGGGGCAGTATACTGTATGGGGGCATCTATAGGGCATTATACTGTATGGGGCATCTATGGGGCAGTATACTGTATGGGGGCATCTATGGGGCAGTATACTGTATGGGGGCATCTATGGGGCAGTTTACTGTATGGGGGCATCTATGGGGCAGTATACTGTATGGGGGCATCTATGTGGCAGTATACTGTATGGGGGCATCTATGGGGCATTATACTGTATGGGGGCATCTATGGGGCATTATACTGTATGGGGGCATCTATGGGGCAGTATACTGTATGGGGGCATCTATGGGGCATTATACTGTATGGGGGCATTATACTGTATGGGGGCATCTATGGGGCATTATACTGTATGGGGGCATCTATGGGGCATTATACTGTATGGGGGCATCTATGGGGCATTATACTGTATGGGGGCATCTATGGGGCAGTATACTGTATGGGGGCATCTATGGGGCATTATACTTTATGGGGGCATGATACTGTATGGGGGCATCTATAGGGACCTATACTGTATGGGGCATCTATGGGGCATTATACTGTATGGGGGCATCTATGGGGCATTATACTGTATGGGGGCATCTATGGGGCATTATACTGTATGGGGGCATCTATGGGGCATTATACTGTATGGGGGCATCTATGGGGCATTATACTGTATGGGGGCATCTATGGGGCAGTATACTGTATGTGGACATCTATGGGGCAGTATACTGTATGGGGCATCTATAGGGCAGTATACTGTATGGGGGCATCTATGGGGCAGTATACTGTATGGGGGCATCTATGGGGCAGTATACTGTATGGGGGCATCTATGGGGCATTATACTGTATGGGGGCATCTATGGGGCAGTATACTGTATGGGGGCATCTATGGGGCAGTATACTGTATGGGGCATCTATGGGGCAGTATACTGTATGGGGGCATCTATGGGGCAGTATACTGTATGGGGGCATCTATGGGGCAGTTTACTGTATGGGGGCATCTATGGGGCAGTATACTGTATGGGGGCATCTATGTGGCAGTATACTGTATGGGGGCATCTATGGGGCATTATACTGTATGGGGGCATCTATGGGGCATTATACTGTATGGGGGCATCTATGGGGCAGTATACTGTATGGGGGCATCTATGGGGCATTATACTGTATGGGGGCATTATACTGTATGGGGGCATCTATAGGGCACTATACTGTATGGGGGCATCTATGGGGCATTATACTGTATGGGGGCATCTATGGGGCATTATACTGTATGGGGGCATCTATGGGGCATTATACTGTATGGGGGCATCTATGGGGCATTATACTGTATGGGGGCATCTATGGGGCATTATACTGTATGGGGGCATCTATGGGGCAGTATACTGTATGTGGACATCTATGGGGCAGTATACTGTATGGGGCATCTATAGGGCAGTATACTGTATGGGGGCATCTATGGGGCAGTATACTGTATGGGGGCATCTATGGGGCAGTATACTGTATGGGGGCATCTATGGGGCATTATACTGTATGGGGGCATCTATGGGGCAGTATACTGTATGGGGGCATCTATGGGGCAGTATACTGTATGGGGGCATCTATGGGGCAGTTTACTGTATGGGGGCATCTATGGGGCAGTATACTGTATGGGGGCATCTATGTGGCAGTATACTGTATGGGGGCATCTATGGGGGCATCTATGGGGCAGTATACTGTATGGGGGCATCTATGGGGCATTATACTGTATGGGGCATCTATGGGGCATTATACTGTATGGGGGCATCTATGGGGCATTATACTGTATGGGGGCATCTATGGGGCAGTATACTGTATGGGGGCATCTATGGGGCATTATACTGTATGGGGACATGATACTGTATGGGGGCATCTATGGGGCATTATACTGTATGGGGGCATCTATGGGGCATTATACTGTATGGGGGCATCTATGGGGTAGTATACTGTATGGGGGCATCTATGGGGCAGTATACTGTATGGGGGCATCTATGGGGCAGTATACTGTATGGGGGCATCTATGGGGCATGATACTGTATGGGGGCATCTATGGGGCATGATACTGTATGGGGGCATCTATGGGGCAGTATACTGTGTGGGGGCATCTATGGGGCAGTATACTGTATGGGGGCATCTATGGGGCAGTATACTGTATGGGGGCATCTATGAGGCATTATACTGTATGGTGGCAGCTAGAGGGCATTATACTGTATGGGGGCATCTATGGGGCATTATACTGTATGGGGGCATCTATGGGGCATTATACTGTATGGGGGCATCTATGGGGCAGTATACTGTATGGGGGCATTTATGGGGCATTATACTGTATGGGGGCATATATGGGGCAGTATACTGTATGGGGGCATCTATCGGGCAGTATACTGTATGGGGGCATCTATGGGGCATGATACTGTATGGGGGCATCTATGGGGCATGATACTGTATGGGGGCATCTATGGGGCAGTATACTGTGTGGGGGCATCTATGGGGCAGTATACTGTATGGGGGCATCTATGGGGCATTATACTGTATGGGGGCATGATACTGTATGGGGGCATCTATGGGGCATTATACTGTATGGGGGCATCTATGGGGCATTATACTGTATGGGGGCATCTATGGGGCAGTATACTGTATGGGGGCATCTATGGGGTAGTATACTGTATGGGGGCATCTATGGGGCATTATACTGTATGGGGGCATGATACTGTATGGGGGCATCTATGGGGCATTATACTGTATGGGGGCATGATACTGTATGGGGGCATCTATGGGGCATTATACTGTATGGGGGCATCTATGGGGCATTATACTGTATGGGGGCATCTATGGGGCATTATACTGTATGGGGGCATCTATGGGGCATTATACTGTATGGGGGCATCTATGGGGCATTATACTGTATGGGGGCATCTATGGGGCAGTATACTGTATGGGGGCATCTATGGGGCAGTATACTGTATGGGGGCATCTATGGGGCATTATACTGTATGGGGGCATTATACTGTATGGGGGCATCTATGGGGCATTATACTGTATGGGGGCATCTATGGGGCATTATACTGTATGGGGGCATCTATGGGGCATTATACTGTATGGGGGCATCTATGGGGCAGTATACTGTATGGGGGCATCTATGGGGCATTATACTTTATGGGGGCATGATACTGTATGGGGGCATCTATAGGGCACTATACTGTATGGGGGCATCTATGGGGCATTATACTGTATGGGGGCATCTATGGGGCATTATACTGTATGGGGGCATCTATGGGGCATTATACTGTATGGGGGCATCTATGGGGCATTATACTGTATGGGGGCATCTATGGGGCATTATACTGTATGGGGGCATCTATGGGGCAGTATACTGTATGTGGACATCTATGGGGCAGTATACTGTATGGGGCATCTATAGGGCAGTATACTGTATGGGGGCATCTATGGGGCAGTATACTGTATGGGGGCATCTATGGGGCATTATACTGTATGGGGGCATCTATGGGGCAGTATACTGTATGGGGGCATCTATGGGGCAGTATACTGTATGGGGGCATCTATGGGGCAGTTTACTGTATGGGGGCATCTATGGGGCAGTATACTGTATGGGGGCATCTATGTGGCAGTATACTGTATGGGGGCATCTATGGGGGCATCTATGGGGCAGTATACTGTATGGGGGCATCTATGGGGCATTATACTGTATGGGGCATCTATGGGGCATTATACTGTATGGGGGCATCTATGGGGCATTATACTGTATGGGGGCATCTATGGGGCAGTATACTGTATGGGGGCATCTATGGGGCATTATACTGTATGGGGACATGATACTGTATGGGGGCATCTATGGGGCATTATACTGTATGGGGGCATCTATGGGGCATTATACTGTATGGGGGCATCTATGGGGTAGTATACTGTATGGGGGCATCTATGGGGCAGTATACTGTATGGGGGCATCTATGGGGCAGTATACTGTATGGGGGCATCTATGGGGCATGATACTGTATGGGGGCATCTATGGGGCATGATACTGTATGGGGGCATCTATGGGGCAGTATACTGTGTGGGGGCATCTATGGGGCAGTATACTGTATGGGGGCATCTATGGGGCAGTATACTGTATGGGGGCATCTATGAGGCATTATACTGTATGGTGGCAGCTAGAGGGCATTATACTGTATGGGGGCATCTATGGGGCATTATACTGTATGGGGGCATCTATGGGGCATTATACTGTATGGGGGCATCTATGGGGCAGTATACTGTATGGGGGCATTTATGGGGCATTATACTGTATGGGGGCATATATGGGGCAGTATACTGTATGGGGGCATCTATCGGGCAGTATACTGTATGGGGGCATCTATGGGGCATGATACTGTATGGGGGCATCTATGGGGCATGATACTGTATGGGGGCATCTATGGGGCAGTATACTGTGTGGGGGCATCTATGGGGCAGTATACTGTATGGGGGCATCTATGGGGCATTATACTGTATGGGGGCATGATACTGTATGGGGGCATCTATGGGGCATTATACTGTATGGGGGCATCTATGGGGCATTATACTGTATGGGGGCATCTATGGGGCAGTATACTGTATGGGGGCATCTATGGGGCAGTATACTGTATGGGGGCATCTATGGGGCATTATACTGTATGGGGGCATGATACTGTATGGGGGCATCTATGGGGCATTATACTGTATGGGGGCATGATACTGTATGGGGGCATCTATGGGGCATTATACTGTATGGGGGCATCTATGGGGCATTATACTGTATGGGGGCATCTATGGGGCATTATACTGTATGGGGGCATCTATGGGGCATTATACTGTATGGGGGCATCTATGGGGCATTATACTGTATGGGGGCATCTATGGGGCAGTATACTGTATGGGGACATCTATGGGGCAGTATACTGTATGGGGGCATCTATGGGGCAGTATACTGTATGGGGGCATCTATGGGGCAGTATACTGTATGGGGGCATCTATGGGGCAGTATACTGTATGGGGGCATCTATGGGGCAGTTTACTGTATGGGGGCATCTATGGGGCAGTATACTGTATGGGGGCATCTATGTGGCAGTATACTGTATGGGGGCATCTATGGGGCATTATACTGTATGGGGGCATCTATGGGGCAGTATACTGTATGGGGGCATCTATGGGGCATTATACTGTATGGGGGCATCTATGGGGCATTATACTGTATGGGGCATCTATGGGGCAGTATACTGTATGGGGGCATCTATGGGGCATTATACTGTATGGGGGCATGATACTGTATGGCGGCATCTATGGGGCATTATACTGTATGGGGGCATCTATAGGGCATTATACTGTATGGGGCATCTATGGGGCAGTATACTGTATGGGGGCATCTATGGGGCAGTATACTGTATGGGGGCATCTATGGGGCAGTTTACTGTATGGGGGCATCTATGGGGCAGTATACTGTATGGGGGCATCTATGTGGCAGTATACTGTATGGGGGCATCTATGGGGCATTATACTGTATGGGGGCATCTATGGGGCAGTATACTGTATGGGGGCATCTATGGGGCATTATACTGTATGGGGGCATCTATGGGGCATTATACTGTATGGGGCATCTATGGGGCAGTATACTGTATGGGGGCATCTATGGGGCATTATACTGTATGGGGGCATGATACTGTATGGGGGCATCTATGGGGCATTATACTGTATGGGGGCATCTATGGGGCATTATACTGTATGGGGGCATCTATGGGGCATTATACTGTATGGGGGCATCTATGGGGCAGTATACTGTATGGGGGCATCTATGGGGCAGTATACTGTATGGGGGCATCTATGGGGCAGTTTACTGTATGGGGGCATCTATGGGGCAGTATACTGTATGGGGGCATCTATGTGGCAGTATACTGTATGGGGGCATCTATGGGGCATTATACTGTATGGGGGCATCTATGGGGCAGTATACTGTATGGGGGCATCTATGGGGCATTATACTGTATGGGGGCATCTATGGGGCATGATACTGTATGGGGCATCTATGGGGCAGTATACTGTATGGGGGCATCTATGGGGCATTATACTGTATGGGGGCATCTATGGGGCATTATACTGTATGGGGCATCTATGGGGCAGTATACTGTATGGGGGCATCTATGGGGCATTATACTGTATGGGGGCATGATACTGTATGGGGGCATCTATGGGGCATTATACTGTATGGGGGCATCTATGGGGCATTATACTGTATGGGGGCATCTATGGGGCATTATACTGTATGGGGGCATCTATGGGGCAGTATACTGTATGGGGGCATCTATGGGGTATTATACTGTATGGGGGCATATATGGGGCAGTATACTGTATGGAGGCATATATGGGGCAGTATACTGTATGGGGGCATATATGAGGGCATGATACTGTATGGGGGCATCTATGGGGCAGTATACTGTATGGGGGCATCTATGGGGCAGTATACTGTATGGGGGCATCTATGGGGCATGATACTGTATGGGGGCATCTATGGGGCATGATACTGTGTGGGCTGAAACGGTTGTGTATGGGCGGGCATTGTGTGGGATTAGAGGCGTGGCTTAATAGAAACATTTTCCGCGAGCAGTTGTCCCTCTTTGGCCCTGTTCACACGGAGTTTTTTGCAGGAGGAAAATTCCTCCTGTAAAAACTGACCCTGGAGGTTTTCATGTTTGATGTGGTTTTTGACGTGGTGTTTGACGTGGTTTTTGAGGCGGTTTTCCAGGCGGTTTTTGCCGAGGTTTTCACACGCATGAGGCTGGGTTCACACAACCATGTTACGTACATAATGTACGGAACGTATTTCGGCCGCAACCGGGTCTTCCGGCCGAAATACGTTCCGTACATTATGTACGTAACATGGTTGTGTGAACCCAGCCTCATGCGTGTGAAAACCTCGGCAAAAACAGCCTGAAAAACCACCTGGAAAACCGCCTCAAAAACCACGTCAAAAACCACATCAAACATGAAAACCTCCAGGGTCAGTTTTTACAGGAGGAATTTTCCTCCTGCAAAAAATTCCGTGTGAACAGGGCCGAAGGGTCATGTCCCTTCTTTTTGCCGCGAGGCGTTTTTTTTACTCGTGGTAAAAAAACGCCTCCGTCTCCCATTGAAATCAATGGGAGTCATTTTGGGTCGTTTTTGGCGCGTTTTCCGACGCGTTTTCCGCGTCAAAAAACGTGTCAAAAAACTCCGTGTGAACAGGGCCTTTGTGATACTGTTGTTGGGAGTTATGGGAATGTCTGGAATTGTTGCCGCTGTTTTAATGAAGTCTTTTCCCAAAAGTAGTCAATTACGCTATTACTTCATTTAATGTACAAGTCGAGATATTATTTGGGAACATCGAATCCTTTCGGCCCCTAAAAAAAACTTTGTTGCATCCTGCTAAGAAAATTGCATTCAACTCTGCGTTAAACAATAACGTCCTACACTACATCTAATAACAGGTCACACACAGAGGTGCCCATAGCGCCAGGAGCTGCTGATAATAGTAATATTTGTGTATTACGACCTGACCCCAATTCCGCTTCTTCTCCCACATACTGAGAAATAAGTCCATGATAAAATGGCGGCTGGATTTCTTCCACGGCGGACTACAAGAAAATGGCTACCCGGCCGTATTGAATATTGCGTTCTTGTATGTAAACGTTGCTATGACACGATTCAGGCAGGGCAGCCAATCGCGTACCGAGAAAAAAATCACGTGTGGAGAGAGAGCGGAAGTGAGCTGTGCAGCCGGGTAACGTGCGGAAGTGAAGCAGGGGATAGGAGGAATAGTTCCGGGGCAGTTAGTGGCTGGTGGTAATGAGGAGCAGGCACTGCGCTGGATGCAGGTATATGACTTGTATGACATTATGGCGCCTGGTCTGTGCATTTATATATGATACATATCTGTGGTGCTTGTGTTAGGTGTGACGCCCTAGGTAACTACATCCCTACAGCTTCTCTCCAGTGCAGGCTAGAGACCCCCTACTAAACAATGTTTGTTATGCTAATCCCCCCTCCCATAAACAGAGCCCCCCCCCCCCCATAAGGGGTGCAATCCATAGTCCTCTGCTATAAACAGTATCGTCGCACATCTGGTCTGTGTGGGTCTGACTGGCAAGACCCCCTCCAGATAATTCTCAGAATTAACAGGCTGCAGTGCTTAATGTTTCTCCCTGCACGGTGACGTTCCTAGCCTTCCACTGTGCTGTAAACTGCAGCACTGCTCTATTCAATTCCCAATGGTCGTTGGGGGTACGACACAGAACCAGACCCTCATAGACAGAATGATGTGGCGTATCCTAGCTATATACCGTAACTGAACGTCGTAGGAGGGAGTATGGACTGGTGGGCTGAGCCCGCTCCTTAGTATACGACCGCTGACCCCCATCTCTAATGGCTGCGATCGGACAGAACGCTGATCCTGGTCGTTTTTTACTCCATCGGCGTCCCCCCCCCCCCCTAACGTGATCGTGGAGCACCGATGGTTGTCATGGTAGCCTGGAGGCCATCTTGGTGCTCCCGTCTAATAGGAGCCATTATGTATGAAATACATAAGTGACCATCACGTGATCAAGTCTCCAAGTGGGACTAAAAAACTTTTCAAAAACAGTTAGTTTTTAGTAATGTACAAAAAGAAATATTAAAAGTTCACGAAAACAGCCTTTAATTAAAAAAATAAATAAAATGGACGTCATTGGCATCGCAAAACGAAAAACGGCTGTGAAATACGGAGCTGTTCCCAAGGGAAAAATGTCTCTGATTTCACTCCCCGTCGGATCGAAACGCCGTTTCTCCCATTGAAATCAATGGCAGGATGTTTGGAGGCGATTAAGGGCCGAAAAACGGCTGAAAATCAGCCGTGTGAACATACCCTGACCGTTTCACGGTGACGCGACACTGGAACCGACTGCGGCATGATGGAGTGATCGGAGGGGTTCCTCATCTACGTACTGTTATTATTACTACCTGTGCTGCTTTGTGTTGGTGTTTTAGATCACTTTATATAGGCCTCATGCACACGACCGTATCGGTTTTGCGGGCCGCAAAACCACGGGTCCGTTGGACCACAAACAACCCTTGTTGTGCCTCCGGACTGACGGATCCACAACAATTAGTGAATCCGCAAAAAAAGAACGGTAAAATGATTGGTCCTGAGTTTTTCCGCCCCCCCCGCACCGATCCGTGTACACCACAGTCGCGTGCGTGAGGCCATAGAACAGAGTGGGTCCGCAAATACCCGGTCGGGTGCCTGAGGCTGGATATCTGGAAACCGTTGCGTGTATTTCTCTGATATATTCTGAATATCTACTATTATATGACTCTTTACGTGTACAGTCGTGTGGTTTGTTTTTTTTCTTTCTTAGGTTCCTGCGGTGAAATATTCTCCCCGTTGTAGTCTCCGTCCTATAATGTCCTCATCCCCGACTCTCTGAGCATGGACAAGTATGGAAATAAAATAACAGACAGGATATTAAACCTCACCCTGGAGATCATATACCTGCTGACCGGAGAGGTGAGGGATTCTGGGAATTTACAGTGCCGTGAAAAAGTTTTTTTCCGTATTTTTATATCTTGAAACAAAATGTAATACAAGACCAGGAAACATGAGTTACCGCAGTATAACGTTTTAAATGTTGTAAAATGTATTCTTCCGGTTATTATGGTCGTGTAGATGCCTAATATGTGAAGAATTTTAGCATTATTTTTGGACATTGTTGTATTATTTTTGGACATTTTAGTATTATTTTTGGACATTTTAGTATTATTTTTGACATTGTTGTATTATTTTTGGACATTGTTGTATTATTTTTGGACATTGTTGTATTATTTTTGGACATTGTTGTATTATTTTTGGACATTTGTGTATCAATTTTGGACTTTTTTGTATTTTTGGAAATTTTTGTAAAATTATTGTATTTTTGGACATTTTAGTATTATTTTTTGACATTTTAGTATTATTTTTTGACATTTTAGTATTATTTTTTGACATTTTTGTATTATTTTTGACATTTTTGTATTCTTTTTGGACATTGTTGTATTCTTTTTGGACATTGTTGTATTCTTTTTGGACATTTGTGTATCAATTTTGGACTTTTTTGTATTTTTGGAAATTTTTGTAAAATTTTTGTATTTTTGTCATTTTTTGACAATTTTGTATGATTTTTGGTCATTTTTGTATGATTTTTTTTGTTACTTTTTTTAATCCAATGATGGGTTAACTTTCCAATCATTTTATTTTTCGCTTATAATGTATTAGCATACTCGTGTGTATTAATACATTATACGGTGTCCTTATGACAACACATAATGTGCCCTAACAGCACAGACAGCCCCGAAGTCCTTTCTACGTCTCTAGGGCTGACTGCAGAGGGTTCCCCCAGTTATTGTTTGAGTGCCTGGGTTTCCGGTGATGCAATGGAAAAAGGGAGTCCCCTTTGATTATGCCATGGTCACGGATGAAGGGGTTAATCAGCTGGGGTCGGAGGTTCCTCCGATTACAGCTGTATTCACTACGCTTCTCTGTCAGTGCTTATAAGACAGTACTCGTCCCATACACCTTAAATGTTCTATCCTTTGCTTTCCTATGGGATCCCTTCATTTATACGAGGCCAAAATAGCCGACACTCTTTCTAATTACTACGATGACCTATATAGGGCCTCACCCCGCCATACACTTTCTTCTTGATTCACTCTCGTTGCCCAACTTGACAGAGGAGTAGAGGACTTCAAATGTGACATTAGCAAGGAGGAAATTAAATAGGCCATACACTCTGCCTCTAATAACAAAACACCCCCCAGGCCTGACGGCCTGTTCATTGAATACTGGGAGTTACTCACTTCAGGTATTCTCCTATATCGAACGCAATTATATAATCTTGGATATAAAAATCAAGTCCCAGTGGAGGGTTTCATCGATGCTAGAACCAGTCTACCTCCTAAACCCACCAAAGACCCACCATTCCACAAATTCTTTAGATACCCAACAGCCTGGATACGGAAAAGTGTTTTATGGCAATATATATAGTGATATTTATGTTATCAGGGTCTATCCCAAACACAGGATTACACAGTAGTGAAGAAGACATCTGGAGAGTGTGTGACCCCCAACAGCCATGCCCATGAGTTCGGAGGATGGAGCAGAACCAAGACCCCCATCACGAAGATTCCACCTCACTCACTAATACATGAGAGGAACAATGAGAAGATCCTGGACTTCACCCACAAGATCATTGAGCTGCTGACGGGGGAGGTGAGCGCTGCCGGGAATGCTGGGACATTATATAATAATACATGGTATAAATTTTCTGGGTGATGACTTTATCATTGTGTGTCAGGTTCCTATAAGATGTCAGGATGTCGCCATCTATTTCTCCATGGAGGAGTGGGAATATATAGAAGAACACAAGGATCTCAAGGACGTCATGATGGAGGACCACCGGAACCGCACATCAATGGGTAAGAAGGATCTGTACAAGGACGTCATGATGGAGGACCACCGGAACCACACACCACCGGGTAAGAAGGATCTGTACAAGGACGTCATGATGGAGGACCATCGGAACCGCACACCAACGGGTAAGAAGGATCTCCACAAAGATGTCATGATGGAGGACCACCGGAACCACACACCTCCGGGTAAGAAGGATCTCTACAAGGACATCATGATAGAGAACCACCGGAACCGTACACCACCGGGTAAGAGGGATCTGTACAAGGACGTCATGATGGAGGACCACCGGAACCGTACACCACCGGGTAAGAAGGATCTCTACAAGGACGTCATGATGGAGGACCACCGGAACCGTACACCACCCGGTAAGAAGGATCTCTACAAGGACGTCATGATGGAGGACCACCGGAACTGTACACCACCGGGTAAGAGGATATTTGAATTTTTTAAACACCCATCTAATGCTCATCAAGTATACACCCGTAGTAAGCCATCAGATCCCATCTCGAAAATGAAAGGAGCAATCTGCTGCCGACAACTTCTCCAATTTTGTTTGTATTAATTTTCGAAAAACTCCCCCAATATCTTTAGTCCTAGTGTGTGTGTGTGTGTTACAGATGGATCTAGTAAGAGAAATCCACCAGAGAGATGTCCAAGTCCGAATACATTGGATTGCCCAGAGGAAGATCTCAATGATCATTCGGAATCTCAGGTCATTGGAGCTTTGGTCTAACTATATTCTTGTATTATGGGTAGAGGTTCGGCGTGGTTCTGATGCAGCGGTTTTTGGTTTTATTAAGGATGCCGATTTTCTCAATATTAAAGTTGAAGATCTAGATGATGAAGAGGACACTTACGTGATGAGTGATCACCACTTTTTGGAGATGGAACATCCTACTGACATCCACACAGGTAATAACTATATACAGAAAACGGATAGCCGAGGCCAAGTCAGTCGTTTGATTCGCGGTGGTTATTTGAGTGCCGCAGAAGAAACTCTGTGATTAGAAAAGCCCCTTAACGACGAGCGACCGGTATATCCGTCGCTCGTATCTCATGGGCACTGTCACTGTACCCACGAGATCAGCGGCGGCAGGAGCACAGCCGTTATACGCAGCCAGGCTCCAGCCGCGTCTGCTGGAATTGAAGAGTCCTCCGATTTTGGCAGTTTAACTCCAATATCGCCTGCGGCATCTAAGATGCTTGGCAGACGGAGGGAGCTCCCTCTATCACCCCATGGGCACACCCGCTGTGCGATCGCAGGGCGCCGGTGGGTATCTATGGCAGACGGGGGCCTAATACTATACTAAGTATACCAAAGTATTATATCTGTGATCAGAATATCGCATTGTGGAGTCCCCTAGAGAGACTAAAATAATAAAATTACAAACTGTTAAATAAAGTTTATGAATAAAATAAATAAAATTGCAGTAAAAATAAAATTAAAAAATGTTTTTATTTTGTAAAAGTGTAAAAAAAAATACACATATGTGGTATCGCCGCAATGGTAACGATTCGAACAGTGAAGATAAGACCTTGATTAAACCGCCAGGTGAACGGCGTACAAAAAAAATGCAAAAAACAACTAAAATAGTTTTTTTTTTTTTTTTTTCATTCCCCCCCTAAAATAAAAGTTAATCAATAAGTCCCACGTATCCCAAAATAATATCAATGAAAACACCTCGTCCTGCAAAAAACAAGCCCACCTATGGCCACACCGACGAAATATAAAAAAGTTACGCCACTTGAATTGCAGCAATACAAAAACAAATATTTTTTTTTTTAAAAAGGTTTTTATTTAGCAGACGTAGTAAAACATAAAAAAACTACATATTTAGTATCGCCGCAATTGTACCGACTCATAGATTACAGGTAACACGATATTTACGCCTCATAGTGAATGCGTAAATTTAAACCGTGAAAATCTGCTGGAATAGCGGGGTTTTGGTTCTTTTTTTTTCAATTCCCTCCCAAAAAAAATTTGTACAATTATTTGCAACCCGAAACTACAACTCGCCCTGCCAAAAACAATCCCTCATACGGCTGTGTCGGCGAAAAACTAAAAAGTTACGACTCTTGGAAAAACAAAAAAGAATGCTTGGCCAATAACACCCAAAAAGGCCTGGTCATCCAGGGGTTAAGTAGAGCAGTCTATAAACTGGGAGTCAGAATTTTCCGTGAAATATTGGAAAAAAAACTCCACCGATAATATTGGAAGGTCTTATAATTCTCCCCTGTGTCATATGGGATTTGTTTTTTACAGATGGATCCAGGAAAATAAATCTTCCAAAGCATCGTCCCGGCTCACCGTTCTCCAAGGATTGTCCAATTGAAGATGTGAATGTTGTGGAGGACCGTCAGGTGGATCCGAGGTCTCCCGATACCCGCTGTAGACGAGCAGCGTGGGCGTTTGGCCCTCAGTTCATTGAATATAACATTCGTTTTTCCATCGTCGCGTTCCAAGAGCTATAACTTTTTTATTTTTGCGTCGACATAGCTGTATAAGGTCTTGTTTTTTGCGGGACAAGTTGTATTTTTTAATAGCATCATTTTGGGGTACATATAATTTATTGATTAACCTTTTATTAACTTTTTTTTGGGGGGAATAGAAAAAACAGCAATTTCGACACACTTTTTTGCGTTTTAAAAATACGCCGTTTACCGTGTGGTATAAATAACACAATAACTTTATTCAGCGGGTTGTTACGATTGCAGTGATACCAAATTTGTATAGATTTTGTATGTTTTACTACTTTTACACAGTAAAAACACTTTTTTTTTTTCAAAATTATTTTGTGTTTGTGTCTCCATATTTGAAGAGCCGTAACTTTTTTATTTTCTCGCCGATGCAGTTGTATGAGGGCTTTTATTTTGCGGGACGACTTGTAGCTTTTATTGGTACCATTTTGGAGTAGATGCGACTTTTTGATCACTTTTTATCACATTTTGTTTATGGCAGGATTCACAGAAAACAGCAATTTTTCCATTGTTTTTTATTTTATTTTTTACGGCGTTCACCGTGCGGGTTAAATAATATAATAGATTTATAGCCGGGGTCGTTATGGACGCGCCGATACCAAATATGTGTAACTTTTTTACTTCTTTTTTTTTTTTTAACATTGAAGCAGTTTGTAAGGTGAAAAAGTGGGTTTTTCATTTGTTTTTTTAAATGAACTTTATTCAACTTTTATTTTACTAGTCCCACTAGGGGACGTCACTATGCGATCGTCTGATCGCTTTTATAATACACTGCAAAACTTCTGTATTGCAGTTTATTATGCCTGTCCGTGTAAAACTGACAGGCATCTGCTAGGATTGCGGCATGATCTAGCAGGCATTCACTACAGGCAGACCTGGGGGCCTTTATTAGGCCCCCGGCTGCCATCGGAGACACAGACACTGGGATGAGAGGAGCCCCCCCCCCTCTCTCCAAAATCACTCAGATGCGGCACTCACTATTGATCGCCGCATCTGAGGGGTTAAACGAGCGAGATCGATACTGATATAAAAACACTATGGGGCGGTCACTAACGGGTTAAAACCACTCGTTCTACTAGATTTCTCCTTCTATCTTCTGTCTCTTACTTTATTTTTTTATTCCATATGTTGAATAAGGATGAAGATCTGATTGATATTAAAGTTGAAGTTGTCGATGAAGAGGAGGAGTCACCCACGAGGGGCGATCAATCATGTAAGGAGGAGGCTAGCCCTGTATATATTGGCATAGGTAAGTTATCAGGAGCGATTATCGACCCGGCTGCTGTCAAATTGGACCAAACTCCAATGGAACCACGTACAGAGGAACTTTATGGGAAGGGTCCAGACACTATGCTGGGCCTCGCACTTACAGCCCGATCCTGTACTGTGACATGGAACTGAAATTATCACCTAAGTCTAGCAAAGTTGCTGACCGGTTCTCTCTAAGATATTAAAACCATGTTAAATTATTTAAAACGTAAATATATATTCCAAAACATCTATCCTTAGATATTCAAAGGAGGATATTATTTTCAGTCACTATATTTAAATCCACTGGCATTAAAGAAGCACTCCTCCATCAAATTGTTATTTTTGCACATAGTGTCATTTATTTATTCCCAGCTCTTTTGCATCTATACATTTTGAACCCTTTTATTATGGGCACCTGTGTCATGTGATCTCAGTCTGACCACCCATACAGACCATGCTCTCATGTGTAGAGTGGAAGTCAGTCTCTCCTCTGTGGCAGACTTCCTGTAAACTACAAAATGACATCACCACCAATCAAATCTCTCCTGACAACTCCGAGTCGCATGCCCACCCTGCTCCGCCCTCCTTTCTCTGTATGCCCCCCCCCTACATATAGTGCTGCTGAAGAGATCATTTCTTCCCTATCTAAGGGAGTAGGAGTGCAGTGATATAAGAGGTGAGTCCATGCAATCATTAGCTGCAGAGTTATAAAACTCCCGTGACTCACACTATGAGTGGATGGTGTATGCAGAGTCCATTGTATTTTTCTGAGATGCAGCTTATCACTGTCTCCTGCTCGTAAGGTATGACATGGAAAAATGTATTACTAGCTGGAGGCAGAGGAGACAGGCTGAAGCTGCATCACATAGGGATAAAGTGAAACTCTGCAGTGTGAGTACAGAAATGATGTCACTCATCTATCACTTGCTGCATTTAGATAGCACTCAAGTGCAGTGTGATGAGACTCCAACCCCTCTGCCTCCGCAAAGCCAGAAGCATCATGGGAAATGTAGGCTGCATTAGGGGAACCATATCAGAGGGGAAGAAAGAACCAAGATGGCAGACAAGGCATAAATGGCACATCAATACATCAACATAAAAAAAAAGTAATGACCGATTCTCCCCAGTTTTTCCATTATCCAGAAAATCTTCCAAATCTTTTACTATTTCTGTTGCCTTCGTGTTTCTCAAGAAAATAAATTTGGCATCTGCATGTAACAAGGTATGTAAGGGACCCTAACCTAACTCTTATAACTTCTCGTCAATATCTTGAAGGGGTTGTCCGATAGTTTGAGAAATTAAATAGGGGGCAGTAAATGTTTTAAAATAAAAAAATATAACATTTCTCACCTAATAAATTATCTGCTGCTCCAGCGCCAATGTTTTGGTGGTCACACTTTGTTTATTTTCCTGCAGGAATAATGTGCCTTACATCCACGTAACTGCTGAAGCCAATCACTCGCTTCAGCGGTCACGTCTCGTACATGCTAAACTTACTGCTAAGGCCAGTGATTGGCTGAAGTGGTCACATGGATGTACGGCGTGTTATCAGCAGTATTCCCTATAAGGTGCGCGGCCGCGCACCTTCCACGGTCCCCCCGCTCACTAAACTTTAATGCCCGCACACTGTCACGGGCGGCGGGCGGAAATCTTTGGAGCGAGAGACGTCACGTTTCTCAATCTCCTCCCTCTCTCACCATCACGGAGAGAGGGGGGACATAGCCCGACTTTAGTATCGGAGAGCGTCGAGCGGCCGCTGATTGAAATAAGTACTATGGCTGCTGTCTCCTCCCACTGTGGCCGTCATTACGTTCCGCAGCACTGGCACAGCATCTGCCAGCATTGCCAATGTTACTTTTCTGTTGGCTGGCAGCTTATCATGTCATAAGGATGGAGGTGGGTGCGGGTGGTTCATTGACTAATTTCATTTTGGATTGGTGGGCAGTGTTAGGGGCAGCCTTAGCCTGTGTCTAGTAGCGAGGGCCAGTCCTTTCTGGCTTTTTGCAGGCTGAGCTGCGTGCTTTTAGGGTGGGTAATGGATCGTATGTATGTTTTTTTGCCACACACACCCTTCCCTGCTGCAACCTAATGTCTTTCTGTAATTGCTGGCAGTTTAATTACAGTCTTTTTTTCTCTGAACTGCCTAAGCCGTCCATCGACATGTGCTTTGCTGGCCGTGTTGGCCCTGCCTGGTCGGCATTAAGGCAGCAACAGAGCCAGCAAGGCACATAGCGATGGGCAGTATAAAAAAAACTGTCATTAACCTGGCAGCAATTACACCACCTTCAGCGCCTCTGATGTGCCTTGTGGGCGAGGATGTGACCTTTCACCTGCCATGAACCCTGCCCCCTGACGGACCTGTCAGTCTTAATTAGACACCTCACTTGCCCTGAACGGACCTTGCTCGCTGCCTTCGATGGAGCAGCACATCCACTCAGCATATTTGCATTTGCTGGGGGTATTATTTTTGGTTATCAGATCGCCCACCATTGATGGAGACTTGTCCTCTCCATAACTTCTCCGCTCAGAAGCTGACAAGGCTGAGAGGGAACATTGGTCACCTCTTCAGTAAAATTAACAAAGACTGGCTGGGACCACTGGAGCGGCAGGGGATTTAAACATTTCCTGAAGCCTTTTATTTTCCTAAACTATCAGACAACCCTTTAAGAAATTGCCGAGAAGTTATAGGCTTTTGGTTGGGGTCCCTGACCTATTTTGTTACATGCAGATGATGAATTTATTTTCTTGAGGAACATAAAGGCAATAGAAATGGTAAAACATTTTTTAAGATTTTATGAATTAGGGAAAAACTGGGAAAGTCTGTTTTGATGCCAGTGGATTCAAATATATTGACTGAAAAAAATGTCCTCCTTTACATATCACCTTTAGTTAAAACTGCTATTGGTCCTATAATGGTAACAGAGTTAGAGTGTCTCCTACTAAAACCAATTATTTTACACATAAATCAATTGAATCTTATAAATTACTTACATATAGTGTTCACAAAATAATGCCATAAAGCGGTCCTATAAATGTGCCATACAGCACAGTAATAATACAGCAATACATTGTGCAAAAAGTGTGCCACACAACTCCCGCATTGATTTGCCAATGTGCCCGTCACTTATAGAGATAGGCGGTTTGGAGTACAGACCAGGTTGGATGTAATTTTCCTGTTTAGATGCTTGTGGGAAAGATCTATTAAAGGGGACCTGGCAATAGGTCATAAGTTGAACTGATTACTGACCTGAATAGCGCTGTCTCCCCGATTCCAGCACTGTTTTTCTTTTTTTTTCTGGACCCCCCCGTTCCAGAGATATGGCCCACTGTTGTGTTGGCTCCCCCTATGCTAATTTGATATAGTTAGCCAAAGGGGTGGAGTTAGCTTCCCTGCCTGTGATGCTGACCAGTCAGGGCAGGGCAGCTTGAGGGTAGTTCACATCCTGTTGGCTAACTACAGCCAATTAGCATGGAGGGAGCCAACAAAACAGTGGGCCATATCTCTAGAATGGGAGAGTCCAGGAAAAAAATTAAAACAGCGCTGGAATCAGGGAGACGGCGCTCTTCAGGTCACTTAAACAGTTCAACTTATATGACCTTGGGACAGCTCCTCTTTAAATGGTGGCTTGATATTACAGTCTATTGGTATCCAGTTTGTGACTGAACAGTTGATCATAATCATCACATTGGCCAGATTTGCATTAGAAATTTATATGACAATGATTTGACAATAAAATTGAAAATTACAAGTCCTGTTTATTTTCAGATGGCCACAGCAAGAGCTTAGAGGACCATCTCTTTTTAGCCTCGGATGTTGAAGACGGTCATAATAATACACTGCAAGATTCTCCAGGAGGAAATCAATTTCCATGTGTAGAGTGTGGGACATGGTTTACACAGAAATTAGATCTGTTTAAACATCAGGAACTTCATAATGGGCCAAAGCCATTTTCATGTTTGGATTGTGGGAAAAGCTTTGCCAGGAAATCAAATCTAGTTCAACATCAGAGAACTCACACGGGAGAGAAGCCATACTCATGTTCAGAATGTGGGAAATGTTTTGCGCAAAAATCAGGTCTTTTTGACCATCAGAAAATTCACACTGGGGAGAAACCGTTTTCATGTATGGATTGTGGGCGAAGCTTTAACAGAAAATCAATTCTTGTTGAACATCAGCGAATTCACACAGGGGAGAAACTGTTTTCATGTTCAGACTGTGGGAAACATTTCACCCAAAAATCTGATCTTGCCAGGCATCAAAGAACTCACACAGGGGAGAAGCCATTTTCATGTTCCCTTTGTGGGAAATATTTTAGTCAGAAGTCAGGTCTTGTTGGACATCTGAAAATTCACACAGGAGAGAAGCCCTTTTCATGTTCTGAGTGTGGAAATTGTTTCACTCAGAAGTCTTGTCTTGTTGAACACTGGAAAATTCACACAGGAGAGAGACCATTTTCATGTTCGGAATGTGAGAAATGTTTTATCCATAAATCAGATCTTGTTAGACATAAGAGAATTCACACAGGCGAGAAGCCATACTCTTGTGTTGAATGTGGGAAATGTTTTACCCAGAAACAAGATCTTGTTAAACATCAGAGAATTCACACGGGGGAGAAGCCATTTTCATGTCCAGAATGTGGGAAATGTTTTACACTGAAATCATATCTAGTAGATCATCAGAGAATTCACACGGGGGAGAAGTTATTTTCATGTTCGGAATGTGGGAAATGTTTTACCTTGAAATCGGGTCTTGTTGCCCATCAGAAAATTCACACTGGGGAGAAACCGTTTTCTTGTTTGCAATGTGGGAAATGTTTTAACAAGAAATCAACTCTTGTTGACCATCAGCAAACTCACACCGGGAAGCCGTTTCCATGTTTGGAATGTGGGAAAAGTTTTAACAGGAAATCATCTCTTCTTGAGCATCAGATGGTTCACACGGGGATGAAACCATATTCTTGTCTGGAATGTGGAAAAGGTTTTAACCAGAAGTGGGGTCTTGTTGAACATCAGAAAATTCATAGAGGAGAGAAGCCGTTTTCATGTTCCGAATGCGGGAAATGTTTTACCCAGAAATCGGGTCTTGTTAATCATCAGAGGAGTCACACAGGGGAGAAACCATTTTCATGTTTGGATTGTGGGAAATGTTTTACCCGGAAATCGGTTCTTGCTGAACATCAAAGAATTCACACCGGAGAGAAGCCATTTTCATGTTTGGAATGTGGAAAATATTTTTCCAAGAAATCAGTGTTTGTTTACCATCAGAAAACTCACACAGGAGAGAGGCAGTTTTCATGTTTGACTTGTGGGAGAGATTTTACCAAGAAATCAGATCTTCTTGAACATCAGAGGAATCACACAGAGGAGAAGCCAATGTTTTAAGCACAGATCAAATCATTTAGGGCACCAGATTCTTCACACATAATTGAGACCCTTGGTTTATTAATGTTAGTTTTGAGTTGAATTTACCTTGGTCTTTGACTCCAAAATCAGACGTTTCTGAGAGCTATGTTGGCTAGACTTCAAGGAGGGGAAAAAGAATTGCAGAGATCCTTAGACCCACTTCACATTATGTTTTTGCTCTAAGTTTAGCATGTCCATAGGACACCATTAGCCCGATGAAGGCCGAAGCTTTTGGCCACCATCGTGTTGATATACGTCACTGTGCCTTTTTTGACATATGGAATAGCGTATTAGACAAAGTTATTCCATCCCGCCGGGTCCCGAAAGAAACGTACACCGTGCCGTACACAATTTTTTTTCTAACTAGGAGCCTAGGGGTGACGTATGCCTCTGTATGGCATGTGTCCCAGGTAAATGTTCAACGTATACGTCATGGGCTTTTCAATAGTACTTTCATGACCTATACGTTAAACAGATACCATCAAATTCTAAGGGCTACGGATACGTTAAACGAATGCCTAATAGTGGAATTCGTCACCCATAGACTATAATAGTCTCTGTTTAACGGATACTATCGGGCACTTGTCACAGCCTACGTTTTTTCGTCAAACGTACGCAAGACGTGATGTGAACATAGCCTTATCTTTGAGTAGATGAACTTTGACCTCTACCCATCAACAAATACAGGGCCTACAGGTACCAAGTCTCCCATCCGTCTGCTGAGTCTCCTGGACCATTCATATAAAAAGTTATTATTCCATTAAACTGAATTTCCGCATTCAATAAACACGGAGAAAAAAATCACCGTCGTCTAAAAAAAAACATATGTGGGGCAATGTAAGGGTATAAACGTGCCCACTATATGAACAATTTTCCACGAGTATAATCGTTAGTTTTTGGGGAATAACTACTCGTGTTTCCCAACAGGAAAAAAAAAATTCGAAATATTTGTTGGAGTGGGGAAAAATGGACCCATATACAACTGGCTTCCAGCATTATTCACATGGCCTTACTTTGACAGGATCAGATCTCAAGATCTTCTCAAAAATTAATTCTCACAGTTGATGTTTGCAGCCCAATTGATGATAATAATACAGTTTATATTTTTGTATAGCTTTAGAATACTTCGTACCGGATTTCGATTGATTGTTGTAGTGTTTATGTGTGTTGTACGAGCGTCATTAAAGCCTACCAATCGGAATCTACTTCTCTTACGAAGGCGTCGTGACGTTTTACCAAGGTAGGAGTGTATTCATACGTATATGGCATAAGCACATGATATTGGCAATTGATTATGATTATAGTATATTCACATCACATTGTGAATTCTGGTTTCTAATCTAGAATGTTTGCACACTCTATTTCAGTACGGGGCAGAGTAGGAGAAGACTTGATAAACTGCAGCTCCTTTCTGCTGATGGGGCCTATTAAACGCTCTTACATTGCACGCCTGGGGGCAGTTCTTCGGCACTCCACAATGGCGCCAATGGGTTTACAGACTGAGCCGTTCCCTCTGTAAATCCACTTAGAAGTCGCAGTCAATACTGACAGAAGAGTCTAAGTGGTTAAATTTGTGATTCTAGTTATCTCTGATGCCAGCCGTTAGAGCGGGTATTGGCTGTATACTACAGTCGACACACGCAAAATGATAGCGTGGGCATAGCTCCTGTGCTTGCACCATCACTGATCCGTAACAGTACGGTGGTTCGCGGGAACGACCTGTTTACCGCAACTTACTATTATGGCGCAGGGCGGAAAGGGGCTTAACTTACTGAGCTTGTTAGTACGATTCATACTATTTGCAGTGTTTGTCTATGTAGATTACATGGCCGTGTACTTGATCTTGTTTACCTGTTTGCAATGGACTGGCTGAGACACCTAAACTTAACCCTTTCATGACCAAGGGTCATTGATAACCGTGTGTCCAGGTCAAATTTTCAATTTCTGATATGCACTTTAAATGATAATATCTTTGCAACCGCTTTGAATATCCTAATTATTTTTATTTTGTTTTTTTAAAAGACTAATGAGTTTTCATTTTCTAGATTAGTTTAAATAACTCCATGTTTTAATTTTTTATTATGAGCAGACAAATCACCAAAAAATTGAAAAAAACACTTTTGTAATTTGTTCAAATATATTTATCTGTTTATCTGTGCGCGTGTATGTGTGTGTCACAGGCTCTGATTTCCTGTTGGAGTCAGAAAGTTAAGGAGATCTGAGCCTGTGGACGGTGGAGAGAAACAGCAGTCAACTCAAAGGCCAAAAAAACACCCATTAACCCATTGATCACAGCCTTTAACTGTGATCACCCCCACCCTTCCTCTCCCAGTCTATAAGGGAGCTTTTTTCTGTTCTTTTTTTATTAAAAAAAAATTCATAAAACTGTAAAAAAAAGTTTAGTGAGTGTTAGGCCCCATGCACACGACCGTATTTTTGTCCACCCGTAAATACTGGCGTAAATACGGGTCCTTGGTCACACGTTTTCGACCCGTATTCCACCCGTATTTACAGGCACGTTTTCGCTGCAAAATTGCACTGCAGTAATCGGGAGCCCCTTCTCTCTATCAGTGCAGGATAGAGAGAAGGGGCAGCCCTTTCCGTAATAAAAGTAAAATTCATACTTACCCGGCCGTTGTCTTGGTGACGCGTCCCTCTCGACATCCAGTCCGACCTCCCGGGATGAGGCGGCAGTCCATGTGACCGCTGCAGCCAGTGATTAGCCTGTGATTGGCTGCAGCCGTCACATAGACTGAAACGTCATCCCAGGAGGCCGGACTGGAGGAAGAAGCAGGGAGTTCTGGGTAAGTATAAACGGCTTTTTTTTTTTTTACAGCTTTATCTATATTGTGATCGGTAGTCACTGTCCCTGGTGCTGAAAGAGTTACTGCCGATCGTTTAACTCTTTCAGCACCCTGGACAGTGACTATACACTGACGTCGCATAGCAACGCTCCCATAATTACGGATGCACACACGTAGTCACCCGTAATTATGGGAGCCCCATAGACTTCTATGGGCCTACCCGTGCCGTTATTACAGCCTGAAATAGGACATGGTCTATATTTTTCAACGGCACGGGCACCTTCCCGTAAGCATACGGGGAGGTACCCGTGGCCAATAGAAGTCTATGGGGCCGTAATTACGGGCGTTTTTATGTTCGTGTGCATGAGGCCTTAGTCCGCATCAATTTAGTCAGCTTCAATTTAGTCAATGTCAGACCGTCCGTTTGTCAATCATTCAGCGTCAGTTAGTCATCGTCTTTTTGTCAGTGTAGTTTAGTCACTGTTAGGGCCTGTTCACATCACCGTTCATTTCCGTTCCGGGGTTCCGTCGGGTGAACCCCGCAACGGAAAGTGACAGCACAGCTTCCGTTTCAGTCACCATTGATCTCAATGGTGACGGAAACATCGCTAATGCTTTCCGTTCGTCACCATTCCGGCTGGTTTCCGGTTTTCTGACGGAATCAATAGCGTAGTCGACTGCGTTATTGATTCCGTCGGAAAACCGGAAAGCAGATGGAATGGTGACGAATGGAAAGCATTAGCGATGTTTCCGTCACCATTGAGATCAATGGTGACTGAAACGGAAGCTGTGCTGTCACTTTCCGTTGCGGGGTTCACCCGACGGAACCCTCCGCCGGAACGGAAATGAACGGTGATGTGAACAGGCTCTAAGTCATCGTCTGTTTGTCAGTGTATTTTAGTCCGTTTTAGTGTCCTAACAAAACAAATATATTCGTGTTAGTATTTAGTGTTTTATGTAAAAAGAAAAAAGACAAAAAAAGTTCTATTTTACATTTGTTGTATACAGCACTTTAGTATACAAGTCCACATATACAGTTAGTAAAAATAATAAAAATGGCCCGCAAAACAGTTACTGCAGAGGAGGCGTATGAGATGCTGGCATCGGACACCGATACTGCGAGTGATGCTGGGTCCGGTCTTGTTTTGTCCTCCTCAAGCGACACCACGGAACCTCGCATTCGCAGGAGGGTCAGTGCTCAGGTTACACCTGCACCTGAACCCAATTGGTTGCCCCCAACCTCCTACACCACCCCCCCCCCCCCCCCCCAAGTACCGGGCTGTCCGAAATGGAGTTTTTCAAGCTCTTTTTTTCGTACAGCCTTGTGGACAAAATTGTTGAGAAAACAAACCTTTGGGCTCAACAATTTATTGCTGTCAACCCCGAAAGTTTTTATGCTAGGCCATACAGGTGGCATCCCACTGACAAAGCAGAAATGCTGCAGTACTGAGGATTGGTCCTAAATATGGGTCTAACGAAGAAGCCATCGGTGAGGGCCTATTGGTCCACGGATATTTTGTACCACTGCCCCTTATACCGCACCACAATGCCCATTGCTCGTTTTGAGGTGATCAAAAAATTCTTACATTTCAATGATAATTCCCAGTGCCCCCCCCCCCCAGAATGACCCCAATTTCGATCGACTCTATAAAATTAGACCCCTTTTCCCATTTGGCCCAAACATTTTAATCGTCCTATACCACCTGGTAGAGAAATTGCCATTGACGAGTCCCTGGTGCATTTCGAGGGAAGGGTGAAGTTCAGGCAGTATTTTTGCCCAGCAAACGTGCCAGGTATGGCATCAAGATCTATAAGTTGTGTGAGTCGGAGTCGGGCTACACACATAGTTTTAGAATAGATGAGGGAAGGGACAGTCAGATTGAGCCCCCAAACTGTCCACACATCCTGACCAAAAAGAAGACAAGATTGTCTGGGACCCCCTGCACCCACTGTTTAATCAGGGGTACCACTTGTATATAGACAACTGGTACACAAGTGTATCCCTGTTCAAATGCCTGGCGGAGCAAAAAACAGTGGCGTGTGGGACGGTCCGCAAAAACCAACTACAGCCACCAAAAACACTTCTAGGCCAACCCCTGCAGCAGGGCACTCCATAGCGAAGGGGTCCTATTTCTAAAATGTAGGGACAAGAAGGATGTGTTGATGCTAACATCCATTCATGACGCCACCTGCTCCCTTGTCCCTGTGCGTGGTGCAACACCCACCACCACGTCACCGCCTGTCTGCATCCAGGCCTATAACAAATACATGGGGGGAGTGGACCATTCTGACCAGATGCTCAAGCTGTACAATGCCATGCGGAAATCAAAAATTTGGTACAAAAAAATGGCAGTGTACTTAGTCCAAATGGCATTGTACAACTCCTTTGTAATATACAGGAGCACTGGTCAGGAGGGGACAAACCTGGAGTACCAGGAGAAGGTGATCAAATCCCTTCTCTTTGGGAATGTGGCAGAGGTAGGAGAACGTTCTACCTCTGCAAGTAGTGATGTCCCCAGGATAGTTCCAGGGCAACACTTACTTGGTGAAGTGCCGTCCACAGAAAAAAAAAAGCGCCACGAGAAAAGGTGTCGTGTATGTGCCAAAAGAGGCATAAGAAGAGACACGACATACCGGTGCAACACCTTTCCCACCCATATATGCTTCCAGATATATCACACCTCCCTGGAGTTCTAAATTAAATTTGTATCTACCCCTTTCATTTACAATTACAGCCCCTTACCATAACCATTTCACCATTTAAAAATTGAACATCCCCTCCATAACAAAACAAAAAATACCCATTATACCCCTAGATGAATACCTAGGATTTGTAATACCGTGTAGTATCTGCACAATTATTTTAGGCCTATGCAAACATGACATGTGCCCAAAAATCATCCAAGTAAAATAAGGCCTCAAAATCCTTGTGGTGTTCCAATACTTTCTGGCCCTGCCCTATGTCCAGCAACAGCAGATTAGGGACAAGTTGGGGGTATTTCTAAACTCAGAAGAAATAGCCTGATAAATGTTGAGGTGCTTTTCTTCACTTGCATGCTCTGAACAATCTGTCCTATAAATTAAGCATTTGTCAAAAAATGTAAATACATTTTGTTCACGCCACATTTCCACAAGATTCTGCCCAAAAACTGCGGTCAAAAAAGTGATGACACCCCTAGATAAATTCCTTGAGGGGTGTAGTATTTGAAATGGGGTCATTTATGGATGTTTTCCATCATTATGCGGGCTCAGAGTCTCTTCAAAGATCAAATGGGGCTGTTGAACCAATCATGCAAAACTTGGGCCCTGAAAATCTAAGGCTGCTCCTTCACTTCCATGCACTGCCATGTGCCCACACAACATATTTGGACCACTTTGGGGGTATCCCTGAACTCGGTACAAATGGGCCAATAAATGTTGAGGTGCTTTTCTTCACTTGCATGCTCTTAACAAACTGTCCTATAAATGAAGCAGTGGTAAAAAAAAAAATATTAAATGTTCTTTCTCACGCTAGATATCCAAAAGATTCTGCAAAAAAAACTATGGGGTTAAAAAAGTGATCACATCCCTAGAAAAAAATCCTTGACAGGTGCAGTTTCCAAAATGGGCTCACTTTTGGGGGGTTTCCACTGTTTTGGTCCGTCCAGTGCATTGCAAATGCGACATGACACTGAAAACTATTCCAGCAAAATGCGTGCTTCAAAATCCAAATGACGCTCCTTCTCTTCTAAGCCCCGCTGTGGGTCCAAACAGCAGTGTATTACCACATATGGGGTATTGCCGTAATCGGGAGAAATTGCTTTACAAACGTTGGGGTGCTTTATCGCCTTTATTCCTTGTAAAAATTAAAAATGTCTACGTTTTTTCAGAAAAAAAGTAGATTTTCATCTTCACACACTAATTCAAATAGATTTAGCAAACAAACTGGGGTCAAAATGCTAACTATACCCCTAGAAAGATTCCTTAAGGGGTGCAGTTTCCAAAATGGGATCACTTTTTCTGTGTTTTTACTGTATCGGCAACACAAGAACTCTTCAAACCTGACATGGTGCCTAAAATATATTCTAAAAAAAGGAGGCCCCAAAATCCACTAGGTGCTCCTTTGCTTTTGAGGCCTGTGTTTCAGTCCATTAAGACACTAGGGTCACATGTGGGATATTTCTAAAAACTGCAGTATCTGGGCGATAAATTTTCAGTTGCATTTCTTGGGAAAAACCTTCTGTGTTACAGGAAAAAATTTATTACATATGAATTTTGGCAAAAAAAAATGTAATTTTTAAATTTCACCTCTACTTTGCTTTAATTCCTCTGAAACGCCTAAAGGGTTAAAACACTTTCTGAAGGCTGTTTTGGATACTCTGAGGGGTGCAGTTTTCAAAATGGGGTGATTTATGGGGACTTTCTAATATATAAGGCCCTCCAACTAACTTCAGAACTGAACTGGTCCCTGAAAAAATAGGCATTTGAAATTTTCTTGAAAATATGAGAAATCGCTGCTAAAGTTCTAAGCCTTGTAACGTCCTAGAAAAATAAAAGGATGTTCAAAAAACGATGCATACATAAAGTAGACATAAGGAAAATGTGAACTAGTCACTATTTTGTGTCGTATTACTATCTGTCTTCCAAGCAGATAGATTTACATTTAAAAAGAATGGTAATTTTGCAAATTTTCTCTAAATTTTGATGTTTTTCACAAATAAATATTGAATTTATTTACCAAATTTTTTCACTAACATAAAAAACAGCCTCAGAATCGCTGGGATAGGTAAAAGCATTCCCAAGTTATTACCACATAAAGTGAACATGTCAGATTTGAAAAAATCTGCCTCGTCCTCCAGGCCAAAACAGGCTCGGTCCTGAAGGGGTTCATATTTATAAGGAGTGTTTACATACTTTTGGCCATATAGTGTATGTAAACAGGTCTGTATTCAGGACATATTCGCTTTATTGTTGGGTGTCTTTCCAAAAGCTTTCAGCATTTAATTGATCAAATTCATTTCTAAAATGGACTCGAAATTATTATACTTAAGAATATTATGTTTTCTCGAGTCCTAAGGCCGGGCTTAACAACCGAAATCTAAAATTAGACTGTACCTATCTGCTGATTATCAGAGAACAGCCCAGATCTTGACTGCGTCTGTTCCAAGCAGAAAGAATGCAATCCTGTTGTGAAAAATGGAATTACTATAATGCTCTGAAGTCTGAGAGCGGCAGCCAAGACCACAATGATCTCTGTAACTAGATCATAGGGCGGACAGGTAAACGGAAAATGATCAATTGCCTCTCCGTGAGCCACTTCCCCTCTCCGAAATCTTCTCTGAGACCCTCCACCAGATCACGTCTCAACTGGCTAATCCACATTCTAAGGGCTCTCGCAACCGCCACAGGCTCCAGAGAGGCATTGTCAGCTACAGCCAATGTAGAGCATGGTCATCTCATCATCGAGTAGGCCTGTTCTTTATGATCATCTCATCATCGAGTAGGGCTGTTCTTTATGATCATCTCATCATCGAGTAGGCCTGTTCTTAATGATCATCTCGTCATCGAGTAGGCCTGTTCTTTATGGTCATCTCATCATCGAGTAGGCCTGTTCTTTATGATCATCTCATCATCGAGTAGGCCTGTTCTTTATGATCATCTCATCATCGAGTAGGCCTGTTCTTTATGATCATCTCATCATCGAGTAGGCCTGTTCTTTATGATCATCTCGTCATCGAGTAGGCCGGTTCTTTATGGTCATCGAGTAGGCCTGTTCTTTATGGTCATCTCATCATCGAGTAGGCCTGTTCTTTATGATCATCTCATCATCGAGTAGGCCTGTTCTTTATGATCATCTCATCATCGAGTAGGGCTGTTCTTTATGATCATCTCATCATCGAGTAGGCCTGTTCTTTATGATCATCTCATCATCGAGTAGGCCTGTTCTTTATGGTCATCTCATCATCGAGTAGGCCTGTTCTTTATGGTCATCTCATCATCGAGTAGGGCTGTTCTTTATGATCATCTCATCATCGAGTAGGCCGGTTCTTTATGATCATCATCATCGAGTAGGCCTGTTCTTTATGGTCATCTCATCATCGAGTAGGGCTGTTCTTTATGATCATCTCATCATCGAGTAGGCCTGTTCTTTATGATCATCTCATCATCGACTAGGCCTGTTCTTTATGATCATCTCATCATCGAGTAGGCCTGTTCTTTATGATCATCTCATCATCGAGTAGGGCTGTTCTTTATGATCATCTCATCATCGAGTAGGCCTGTTCTTTATGATCATCTCATCATCGAGTAGGCCTGTTCTTTATGATCATCTCATCATCGAGTAGGCCTGTTCTTTATGATCATCTCATCATCGAGTAGGCCTGTTCTTTAGCGGATCGTGCAGTAGGGAGGATTCCTCACAAAGAAAATCTGCATTTATTGATAACTTGGCCACCACCAAATCTTCCTTCGGGGAATTTTCTCATGGTTTCTTTTGGATCTTTTTTGTACACCGCCTTAAATCATCACCCCCACATCAGGGTTTTCTCAGAATTTAGCCATTCACCCTCGAGGATAACCTTTACATCTGGATGACTTGGAAGGAATCTTGCCTGCAGAAAAAAACTGTCCTTATTGACCGCCCAGTCACGAGATTCATCTGTCTCCATCACGTCCTTAACCGCTCTGGTTAGCCACGGACTTTATAAAACAAGAAATAGTCCTCCAATATCTCAACTTTGGACTCATCAAAAAAAACTTTCCCCATAGAAACTTTTATAACCAAACTGGATGAAGATGAAGGTTCATGATTCCTTTTGGCATTTGGACTTATAGGAATATTTCTTGGAGCTTTTGCCCTTTTTAGAAGACCTCACCTCCCCTATCACCTCCGCTAATAGGGGTTAATGGCGACTTGAGCATAATCCGTGTCTTGACTTTCTAAGGGACTTTCCTCCCACCGAAGGGTAATGGTTAGACATCTAAAAATGAAGGAGAACCAATTAGTCTACAACCCTTTACAACACCTCACCAGACCCCCTGCATTGACATTAAAGGGAATGTGTCGCTAGAAAAAATTATTTTTTTAATGTTAAACAATTATTATTTAAGTGATTAAACATTGTTTTCATTTTTTTTATTTTTTCACAAGTCAGGAAATATTATAAATTCGATTCTAATTTATAACATTTCCATGTGCTGGCCACTAGAGGGAGCAGTTCCCAAAATTGCAGCATGGTCAATGTGGTAAAGCAACCTCATTGATTTATGCTGCAAATTTGGGGTAGACACACTCTCTCTAGTGTCGTCACACAATCCCCCCTCCCTTATTCTGGCTAGTGCCAGGAGAAGGAAGGGTTTGAATCTTCAAACCTCCTACACTGAGTGCTGCCATTTTCTGAGCGACTGAACAGTGTAGGAAGATTAGATACAGGGCTCAACAGACAGTATCACACGAACATACACAAACATAATACACACATCGCATACACGAACATAAATTACCTGCTCCTGCCGCCTCCGCTGGTCTACGCTCCTATTCCTTGCACCTTCGCTTCGTTGAACATATGGCCGGAAGCCGCGGCCGGAAGTCACCATCTTACTGTCCGGCCGCGGCTTCCAGTCCACATGAAAATGTCGCCGGATTTCACTCTGCGAACGAGCTTCGTTTTAGTCTGTGCGGGAGCGGCGCATGCGCCGTTCCCACACAGACGGTGTACGCTTCAGAGAATGGAACGGCTCCCGTTCGCATTCTCTATGGGGTTGTATGTGCCATATTCCATCTCTGTATGTGTCGTTATTCGACACATCCAGAGATGAAAATAAAATGGCAGCCCCCACAGAGAAGTAAAAGTAAGAAAAAAGTAAAAAGTAGAACATCAGAGCACAAATAAAATGTATGTTAATCTCATATTAAAAGCAATATGATTAAAAAAAAAAAATCATGACGCCTTCCCTTTAAGCAATGATGAGTGTTCATAGCCAAAGCACCTCTGACTGCAAGGCCAAATACGTAGGGCACTAAGGAGGCAAACATCTTGGCACTCCAGACTCCTAAGTACGTTTCTTGCCTTCACTCTAAAGAAGCTGTGCTGTCTGGGCGGTGCGCACGGCAATGCAGAAATGTCAAAACTTGAAATCCCTCGGACTGGAAGGGACGCGGGGCCGGTGCAGAAATTGATGGAGTATTCATTCTGATATCAGTGGTGCCAACCAAACTGCGTCCCACACCAACCACAGGGCCAGGGCCGGATTATCATTGGTGCTCTTGGAGCTCCAGCTCCGGGCCCCGCGTTCCCCCTCGCTCAGGGGGGGGCCCCGGCGTCTTCCATATTCAATTGTACCTGCATTCTCAGGATGCAGGTACAAACAGTGGCGTGACTGCGACCGGGCCCAGAAGCCAAGGGGGCCCACGGCCCCCTTCACCACATCAATGAAAAGTTACTATAGTAACTGGGGCCTATGTAATAAACTACACGGGCCCCTGTTACTATAGTAACTGACAGCACTTACCCCTCCTCATCCTGGAGCGCATCGGAGGCTCTGACGTCACAGCGCTGTGCGCAGCATCCCGACACTTGATGGAGTGAGGACCTGCGGCCGAAGAGGAGGTAAGTTTAATTTTAGTGTCTTGCTGAAGCTGATGAGTCGGGGTCAGACACCCGGGACCCCCGCCAACCAGCTGTTTTGAAGGGGGTAGAGCCGCTCATACGAGCGCTACTTCCCCTTCATTCCGGTCACTTTCTCACACTGAATCGCCGACATGGAAGTGTCATTGAGTAACAGTGTGAGCAAGTAAGGGAAATGAAGGGGAGGCAGCGCTCGTACGAGTGTCTGTACCCCCTTCAAAACAGCTGATTGTCGGGGGTCCCGGGTGTCTGACCCCAACCCATCAGCTATTGATGGCCTATACTGAAGATTGGCCATCAATGTTTAGGGACTGGACCTTCAAAGCCTACCGTGTGTTAGGCTTAGATACAAGGCCCCAGCTTATACTGCATAAGAATATTGTCTGCTGCACCCTGTATCTAAGCCTACATTAGGCTTAGATACAGGGTCCAACAAACAGTATCACACATGCACATGAGCCCTGTATCTAAGGCCTTCTGCACATCACCGCTGCCCTTCAGTTGACGGGTTCCGTCTGGTTAACCCCTCAACGGAAAGGTAAACGGAAACCTCTGCTTTCGTTTGCATCACTATTGATCTCAATGGTGATGGAAACTTTGCTAATAGTTTCCGTTTGTCACCGTTGTGAACGGGTTCCGTTGTTTTGGCGGAATCAATAGCGCAGTCGACAATGCAAAACAACGGAATCCGTTCACAACGGTGACAAACGGAAATCTAAAGCAACGTTTCCGTCACCATTGAGATCAATGGTCAGAGAAACGGAAGCGGAGGTTTCAGTTTGCCTTTCTGTTGAGGGGTTAACCCGACCGAACCCATCAACGGGAGGGCAGCGGTGATGTGAACAGGGCCTTACTAATGGGTTTTGTGTGTTTTTTTACAGGTTCGGTTGTTGGACTACGTCGGATTCAAGGACGGCTTTTTTATTCCCAATAAAATGGTTAATGAGGGTTGTGTGGGGGGAGGGGGGGTTTATTTCAATAAATATATTTTTTCTATGGCTTTGTATTATTTTTTTTACTTTATCGCTATCCACTTCTAATCCTATCATGTGTGATACTGTCTGCTGAGCCGTGTATCTAATCCTATCATGTGTGACACTGTCTGCTGAGCCCTGTATCTAATCCTATCATGTGTGACACTGTCTGCTGAGCCGTGTATCTAATCCTATCATGTGTGATACTGTCTGCTGAGCCGTGTATCTAATCCTATCATGTGTGATACTCTCTGCTGAGCCCTGTATCTAATCCTATCATGTGTGATACTGTCTGCTGAGCTGTGTATCTAATACTATCATGTGTGATACTCTCTGCTGAGCTGTGTATCTAATCCTATCATGTGTGATACTCTCTGCTGAGCTGTGTATCTAATCCTATCATGTGTGATACTGTCTGCTGAGCCGTGTATCTAATCCTATCGTGTGATACTCTCTGCTGAGCCCTGTATCTAATCCTATCATGTGTGATACTGTCTGCTAAGCTGTGTATCTAATACTATCATGTGTGATACTGTCTGCTGAGCTGTGTATCTAATCCTATCATGTGTGATACTCTCTGCTGAGCTGTGTATCTAATCCTATCATGTGTGATACTGTCTGCTAAGCTGTGTATCTAATACTATCATGTGTGATACTGTCTGCTGAGCTGTGTATCTAATCCTCTCATGTGTGATACTGTCTGCTGAGCTGTGTATCTAATACTATCATGTGTGATACTCTCTGCTGAGCTGTGTATCTAATCCTATCATGTGTGATACTCTCTGCTGAGCTGTGTATCTAATCCTATCATGTGTGATACTGTCTGCTGAGCCGTGTATCTAATCCTATCATGTGTGACACTGTCTGCTGAGCCGTGTATCTAATCCTATCATGTGTGATACTGTCTGCTGAGCCGTGTATCTAATCCTATCATGTGTGATACTCTCTGCTGAGCTGTGTATCTAATCCTATCATGTGTGATACTCTCTGCTGAGCCCTGTATCTAATCCTATCATGTGTGATACTGTCTGCTGTGCCCTGTATCTAATCCTATCATGTGTGATACTGTCTGCTGAGCCCTGTATCTAATCCTATCATGTGTGATACTGTCTGCTGATCCGCTGTATCTAATCCTATCATGTGTGATACTGTCTTCTGAGCTGTGTATATAATCCTATCATGTGTGATACTGTCTGCTGAGCTGTGTATCTAATCCTATCATGTGTGATACTCTCTGCTGAGCCGTGTATCTAATCCTATCATGTGTGATACTGTCTGCTGAGCCGTGTATCTAATCCTATCATGTGTGATACTGTCTGCTGAGCTGTGTATCTAATCCCATCATGTGTGATACTGTCTGCTGAGCTGCTGTATCTAATCCTATCATGTGTGATACTGTCTGCTGAGCTGTGTATCTAATCCTATCATGTGTGATACTGTCTGCTGAGCTGTGTATCTAATCCTATCATGTGTGATACTCTCTGCTGAGCCGTGTATCTAATCCTATAATGTGTGATACTGTCTGCTGAGCCGTGTATCTAATCCTATCATGTGTGATACTGTCTGCTGAGCTGTGTATCTAATCCCATCATGTGTGATACTGTCTGCTGAGCCCTGTATCTAATACTATCATGCGTGATACTGTCTGCTGAGCCGTGTATCTAATCCTATCATGTGTGATACTGCCTGCTGAGCCGTGTATCTAATCCTATCATGTGTGATACTGTCTGCTGAGCTGTGTATCTAATCCTATCATGTGTGATACTGTCTGCTGAGCTGTGTATCTAATCCTATCATGTGTGATACTGTCTGCTGAGCTGTGTATCTAATCCCATCATGTGTGATACTGTCTGCTGAGCTGCTGTATCTAATCCTATCATGTGTGATACTGTCTGCTGAGCTGTGTATTTAATCCTATCATGTGTGATACTGTCTGCTGAGCTGTGTATCTAATCCTATCATGTGTGATACTCTCTGCTGAGCCGTGTATCTAATCCTATCATGTGTTCATGTGTGATACTGTCTGCTGAGCTGTGTATCTAATACTATCATGCGTGATACTGTCTGCTGAGCTGTGTATCTAATCCTATCATGTGTGATACTCTCTGCTGAGCCGTGTATCTAATCCTATCATGTGTTCATGTGTGATACTGTCTGCTGAGCTGTGTATCTAATACTATCATGCGTGATACTGTCTGCTGAGCCGTGTATCTAATCCTATCATGTGTGATACTGTCTGGTGAGCCACTGTATCTAATCCTATCATGTGTGATGCTGTCTGCTGAGCCGTGTATCTAATCCTATCATGTGTGATACTGTCTGCTGAGCTGTGTATCTAATCCTATCATGTGTGATACTCTCTGCTGAGCCCTGTATCTAATCCTATCATGTGTGATACTGTCTGCTGAGCCCTGTATCTAATCCTATCATGTGTGATACTGTCTGCTGAGCCCTGTATCTAATCCTATCATGTGTGATACTGTCTGCTGAGCTGTGTATCTAATCCTATCATGTGTGATACTCTCTGCTGAGCCCTGTATCTAATCCTATCATGTGTGATACTGTCTGCTGAGCCCTGTATCTAATCCTATCATGTGTGATACTGTCTGCTGAGCCCTGTATCTAATCCTATCATGTGTGATACTGTGCTGAGCTGTGTATCTAATCCTATCATGTGTGATACTGTCTGCTGAGCTGTGTATCTAATCCTATCATGTGTGATACTGCCTGCTGAGCCGTGTATCTAATCCATCATGTGTGATACTGTCTGCTGAGCTGTGTATCTAATCCTATCATGTGTGATACTGTCTGCTGTGCCCTGTATCTAATCCTATCATGTGTGATACTGTCTGCTGAGCCCTGTATCTAATCCTATCATGTGTGATACTGTCTGCTGATCCGCTGTATCTAATCCTATCATGTGTGATACTCTCTGCTGAGCCGTGTATCTAATCCTATCATGTGTGATACAGTCTGCTGAGCCGTGTATCTAATCCTATCATGTGTGATACTGTCTGCTGAGCTGTGTATCTAATCCCATCATGTGTGATACTGTCTGCTGAGCCGTGTATCTAATCCTATCATGTGTTCATGTGTGATACTGTCTGCTGAGCTGTGTATCTAATCCTATCATGTGTGATACTGCCTGCTGAGCCGTGCATCTAATCCTATAATGTGTGATACTGTCTTCTGAACTGTGTATCTAATCCTATCATGTGTGATACTGTCTGCTGAGCCCTGTATCTAATCCTATCATGTGTGATACTGTCTGCTGAGCTGTGTATCTAATCCTATCATGTGTGATACTGTCTGCTGCGCCCTGTATCTAATCTTATGTGTGATACTGTCTGCTGAGCCACTGTATCTAATCCTATCATGTGTGAAACTGTCTGGTGAGCCACTGTATCTAATCCTATCATGTGTGATGCTGTCTGCTGAGCCGTGTATCTAATCCTATCATGTGTGATACTGTCTGCTGAGCTGTGTATCTAATCCTATCATGTGTGATACTGTTTGCTGAGCTCTGTGTATCTAATCCTATCATGTGTGATACTGTCTGCTGAGCTGTGTATCTAATCCTATCATGTGTGATACTGTCTGCTGAGCCCTGTATCTAATCCTATCATGTGTGATACTGTCTGCTGAGCTGTGTATCTAATCCTATCATGTGTGATATTGTCTGCTGAGCTGTGTATCTAATCCTATCATGTGTGATACTGTCTGCTAAGCCCTGTATCTAATCCTATCATGTGTGATACTGTCTGCTGAGCCCTGTATATAATCCTAACATGTGTGATACTGTCTGCTGAGCCCTGTATATAATCTTATCATGTGTGATACTGTCTGCTGAGCTGTGTATCTAATCCTATCATGTGTGATACTGTCTGCTGAGCCCTGTATATAATCCTAACATGTGTGATACTGTCTGCTGAGCTCTGTGTATCTAATCCTATCATGTGTGATACTGTCTGCTGAGCTGTGTATCTAATCCTATCATGTGTGATACTGTCTGCTGAGCTGTGTATCTAATCCTATCATGTGTGATACTGTCTGCTGAGCCGTGTATCTAATCCTATCATGTGTGATAACGTCTGCTGAGCTGTGTATCTAATCCTATCATGTGTGATACTGTCTGCTGAGCTGTGTATCTAATCCTATCATGTGTGATACTGTATGCTGAGCCGTGTATCTTATCCTATCATGTGTGATACTGTCTGCTGAGCCGTGTATCTAATCCTATCATGTGTGATACTGTCTGCTGAGCTGTGTATCTAATCCTATCATGTGTGATACTGTCTGCTGAGCCGTGTATCTTATCCTATCATGTGTAATACTGCCTGCTGAGCCGTGTATCTTATCCTATCATGTGTGATACTGTCTGCTGAGCTGTGTATCTAATCCTATCATGTGTGATACTGTCTGCTGAGCTGTGTATCTAATCCTATCATGTGTGATACTGTCTGCTGAGCCGTGTATCTAATCCTATCATGTGTGATACTGTCTGCTGAGCTGTGTATCTAATCCTATCATGTATGGTACTATCTCCTGAGCTGTGTATCTAATCCTATCATGTGTGATACTGTCTGCTGAGCCCTGTATCTAATCCTATCATGTGTGATACTGTCTGCTGAGCTGTGTATCTAATCCTATCATATGTGATACTGTCTGCTGAGCCCTGTATCTAATCCTATCATGTGTGATACTGTCTGCTGAGCTGTGTATCTAATCCTATCATGTGTGAAACTGTCTGGTGAGCCACTGTATCTAATCCTATCATGTGTGATGCTGTCTGCTGAGCCGTGTATCTAATCCTATCATGTGTGATACTGTCTGCTGAGCTGTGTATCTAATCCTATCATGTGTGATACTGTCTGCTGAGCCGTGTATCTAATCCTATCATGTGTGATACTGTCTGCTGAGCTGTGTATCTAATCCTATCATGTATGGTACTATCTCCTGAGCTGTGTATCTAATCCTATCATGTGTGATACTGTCTGCTGAGCCCTGTATCTAATCCTATCATGTGTGATACTGTCTGCTGAGCTGTGTATCTAATCCTATCATATGTGATACTGTCTGCTGAGCCCTGTATCTAATCCTATCATGTGTGATACTGTCTGCTGAGCTGTGTATCTAATCCTATCATGTGTGATACTGTCTGCTGAGCTGTGTATCTAATCCTATCATGTGTGATACTGTCTGCTGAGCCCTGTATCTAATCCTATCATGTGTGATACTGTCTGCTGAGCCCTGTATCTAATCCTATCATGTGTGATACTGTCTGCTGAGCTGTGTATCTAATCCTATCATGTGTGATACTGTCTGCTGAGCTGTGTATCTAATCCTATCATGTGTGATACTGTCTGCTGAGCCCTGTATCTAATCCTATCATGTGTGATACTGTCTGCTGAGCCGTGTATCTTATCCTATCATGTGTGATACTGTCTGCTGGGCCCTGTATCTAATCCTATCATGTGTGATACTGTCTGCTGAGCTGTGTAACTAATCCTATCATGTGTGATACTGTCTGCTGAGCTGTGTATCTAATCCTATCATGTGTGATACGGTCTGCTGGGCTGTGTATCTAATCCTATCATGTGTGATACTGTCTGCTGAGCTGTGTATCGAATCCTATCATGTGTGATACTGTCTGCTGAGCTGTGTATCTAATCCTGTCATGTGTGATACTGTCTGCTGAGCCCTGTATCTAATCCGATCATGTGTGATACTGTCTGCTGAGCCACGTATCTAATCCTATCATGTGTGATACTGTCTGCTGAGCTCTGTGTATCTAATCCTATCATGTGTGATACTGTCTGCTGAGCTGTGTATCTAATCCTATCATGTGTGATACTGTCTGCTGAGCTGTGTATCTAATCCTATCATGTGTGATACTGTCTGCTGAGCCCTGTATCTAATCCTATCATGTGTGATACTCTCTGCTGAGCCCTGTATCTAATCCTATCATGTGTGATACTGTCTGCTGAGCTGTGTATCTAATCCTATCATGTGTGATACTGTCTGCTGAGCCCTGTATCTAATCCTATCATGTGTGATACTGTCTGCTGAGCCGTGTACCTAATCCTATCATGTGTGATACTGTCTGCTGAGCCGTGTATCTTATGCTATCATGTGTGATACTGTCTGCTGGGCCCTGTATCTAATCCTATCATGTGTGATACTGTCTGCTGAGCTGTGTAACTAATCCTATCACGTGTGATACTGTCTGCTGAGCCGTGTATCTAATCCTATCATGTGTGATACTGTCTGCTGAGTGGTGTATCTAATCCTATCATGTGTGATACTGTCTGCTGAGCTGTGTATCTAATCCTATCATGTGTGATACTGCCTGCTGAGCCCTGTATCTAATCCTATCATGTGTGATACTGTCTGCTGAGCCACTGTATCTAATCCTATCATGTTGGATACTGTCTGCTGAGCCGTGTATCTAATCCTATCATGTGTGATACTGTCTGCTGAGCCACTGTATCTAATCCTATCGTGTGATACTGTCTGCTGATCCGCTGTATCTAAGCCTATTGTGTGATTTTGTCTGTTGAGCCCTGTATCTAATCCTATAATGTGTGATACTGTCTGCTGAGCTGTGTATCTAATCCTATCATGTGTGATACTGTGCTGAGCTGTGTATCTAATCCTATCATGTGTGATACGGTCTGCTGAGCTGTGTATCTAATCCTATCATGTGTGATACTGTATGAGCCGTGTATCTTATCCTATAATGTGTGATACTGTCTGCTGAGCTGTGTATCTAATCCTATCATGTGTGATACTGTCTGCTGAGCCGTGTATCTAATCCTATCATGTGTGATACTGTGCTGAGCTGTGTATCTAATCCTATCATGTGTGATACTGTCTGCTGAGCTAATCCTATCATGTGTGATACTGTCTGCGGAGCTGTGTATCTAATCCTATCATGTGTGATACTGTCTGCTGAGCTAATCCTATCATGTGTGATACTGTCTGCGGAGCTGTGTATCTAATCCTATCATGTGTGATACTGTCTGCTGAGCCCTGTATCTAATCCTATCATGTGTGATACTGTCTGCTGAGCCCTGTATCTAATCCTATCATGTGTGATACTGTCTGCTGAGCTGTGTATCTAATCCTATCATGTGTGATACTGTCTACTGAGCTGTGTATCTAATCCTATCATGTGTGATACTGTCTGCTGAGCTCTGTGTATCTAATCCTATCATGTGTGATACTGTCTGCTGAGCCGTGTATCTAATCCTATCATGCGTGATACTGTCTGCTGATCCGCTGTATCTAATCCTATCATGTGTGATACTGTCTGCTGATCCATGTATCTAATCCTATCATGTGTGATACTGTCTGCTGAGCCGTGTATCTAATCCTATCATGTGTGATACTGCCTGCTGAGCTGTGTATCTAATCCTATCATGTGTGATACTGCCTGCTGAGCTGTGTATCTAATCCTATCATGTGTGATACTGTCTGCTGAGCATTATATCTAATCCTATCATGTGTGATACTGCCTGCTGAGCTGTGTATCTAATCCTATCATGTGTGATACTGCCTGCTGAGCCGTGTATCTAATCCTATCATGTGTGATACTGTCTGCTGAGCTGTGTATCTAATCCTATCATGTGTGATACTGTCTGCTGAGCCGTGTATCTAATCCTATCATGTGTGATACTGTGCTGAGCTGTGTATCTAATCCTATCATGTGTGATACTGTCTGCTGAGCTAATCCTATCATGTGTGATACTGTCTGCGGAGCTGTGTATCTAATCCTATCATGTGTGATACTGTCTGCTGAGCTAATCCTATCATGTGTGATACTGTCTGCGGAGCTGTGTATCTAATCCTATCATGTGTGATACTGTCTGCTGAGCCCTGTATCTAATCCTATCATGTGTGATACTGTCTGCTGAGCCCTGTATCTAATCCTATCATGTGTGATACTGTCTGCTGAGCTGTGTATCTAATCCTATCATGTGTGATACTGTCTACTGAGCTGTGTATCTAATCCTATCATGTGTGATACTGTCTGCTGAGCTCTGTGTATCTAATCCTATCATGTGTGATACTGTCTGCTGAGCCGTGTATCTAATCCTATCATGCGTGATACTGTCTGCTGATCCGCTGTATCTAATCCTATCATGTGTGATACTGTCTGCTGATCCATGTATCTAATCCTATCATGTGTGATACTGTCTGCTGAGCCGTGTATCTAATCCTATCATGTGTGATACTGCCTGCTGAGCTGTGTATCTAATCCTATCATGTGTGATACTGCCTGCTGAGCTGTGTATCTAATCCTATCATGTGTGATACTGTCTGCTGAGCATTATATCTAATCCTATCATGTGTGATACTGCCTGCTGAGCTGTGTATCTAATCCTATCATGTGTGATACTGCCTGCTGAGCCGTGTATCTAATCCTATCATGTGTGATACTGTCTGCTGATCCGCTGTATCTAATCCTATCATGTGTGATACTGTCTGCTGAGCTGTGTATCTAATCCTATCATGTGTGATACTGTCTGCTGAGCATTATATCTAATCCTATCATGTGTGATACTGTCTGCTGAGCTGTGTATCTAATCCTATCATGCGTGATACTGCCTGCTGAGCCGTGTATCTAATCCTATCATGTGTGATACTGTCTGCTGATCCGCTGTATCTAATCCTATCATGTGTGATACTGTCTGCTGAGCCGTGTATCTAATCCTATCATGTGTGATACTGTCTGCTGAGCTGTGTATATAATCCTATCATGTGTGATACTGTCTGCTGAGCCGTGTATCTAATCCTATCATGTGTGATACTGTCTGCTGAGCCGTGTATCTAATCCTATCATGTGTGATACTGTCTGCTGAGCCGTGTATCTAATCCTATCATGTGTGATACTGTCTGCTGAGCTGTATCTAATTCTATCATGTGTGATACCTTCTGCTTAGCCGTGTATCTAATCCTATCATGTGTGATACTGTCTGCTGAGCTGTATCTAATCCTATCATGTGTGATGCTGTCTGCTGAGCCGTGTATCTAATCCTATCATGTGTGATACTGTGCTGAGCTGTATCTAATCCTATCATGTGTGATACTGTCTGCTTAGCCGTGTATCTAATCCTATCATGTGTGATACTGTCTGCTGAGCTGTGTATCTAATCCTATCATGTGTGATACTGTCTACTGAGCTGTGTATCTAATCCTATCATGTGTGATACTGTCTGCTGAGCTGTATCTAATGCTATCATGTGTGATACTGTCTGCTGAGCCGTGTATCTAATCCTATCATGTGTGATATTGTCTGCTGAGCTGTGTATCTAATCCTATCATGTGTGATACTGTCTGCTGTGCCGTGTATCTAATCCTATCATGTGTGATACTGTCTGCTGAGCTGTGTATCTAATCCTATCATGTGTGATACTGTCTGCTGAGCTGTGTATCTAATCCTATCATGTGTGATACTGTCTGCTGAGCTCTGTGTATCTAATCCTATCATGTGTGATACTGTCTGCTGAGCTGTGTATCTAATCCTATCATGCGTGATACTGTCTGCTGAGCCGTGTATCTAATCCTATCATGTGTGATACTGTCTGCTGTGCCGTGTATCTAATCCTATCATGTGTGATACTGTCTGCTGAGCTGTGTATCTAATCCTATCATGTGTGATACTGTGCTGAGCTGTGTATCTAATCCTATCATGTGTGATACTGTCTGCTGAGCTGTGTATCTAATCCTATCATGTGTGATACTGTCTGCTGAGCTCTGTGTATCTAATCCTATCATGTGTGATACTGTCTGCTGAGCTGTGTATCTAATCCTATCATGTGTGATACTGTCTGCTGAGCCGTGTATCTAATCCTATCATGTGTGATACTGTCTGCTGAGCTGTGTATCTAATCCTATCATGTGTGATACTTTCTGCTGAGCTGTGTATCTAATCCTATCATGCGTGATACTGTGCTAATCCGCTGTATCTAATCCTATCATGTGTGATACTGTCTGCTGAGCTGTGTATCTAATCCTATTATGTGTGATACTGTCTGCTGTGCCGTGTATCTAATCCTATCATGTGTGATACTGTCTGCTGAGCTGTGTATCTAATCCTATCATGTGTGATACTGGCTGCTGAGCCGTGTATCTAATCCTATCATGTGTGATACTGTCTTCTGAACTGTGTATCTAATCCTATCATGTGTGATACTGTCTGCTGAGCCCTGTATCTAATCCTATCATGTGCGATACTGTCTGCTGATCTGTTTATCTAATCCTATCATATGTGATACTGTCTGCTGAGCTGTGTATCTAATCCTATCATGTGTGATACTGTCTGCTGCGCCCTGTATCTAATCCTATCATGTGTGATACTGTCTGCTGAGCTGTGTATCTAATCCTATCATGTGTGATACGGTCTGCTGAGCCCTGTATCTAATACTATCATGTGTGACACTGTCTGCTGAGCTGTGTATCTAATCCTATCATGTGTGATACTGCCTGCTGAGCCGTGTATCTAATCCTATCATGTGTGATACTGTCTGCTGAGCTGTGTATCTAATCCTATCATGTGTGATACTGTCTGCTGAGCTGTGTATCTAATCCTATCATGTGTGATACTGTCTGCTGAGCTGTGTACCTAATCCTATCATGTGTGATACTGTCTGCTAGGCTGTGTATCTAATCCTATCATGTGTGATACTGTCTGCTGAGCTGTGTATCTAATCCTATCATGTGTGATACTGCCTGCTGAGCCGTGTATCTAATCCTATCATGTGTGATACTGTCTGCTGAGCTGTGTATCTTATCCTATCATGTGTGATACTGTCTGCTGAGCTGTGTATCTATTCCTATCATGTGTGATACGGTCTGCTGAGCCGTGTACCTAATCCTATCATGTGTGATACTGTCTGCTGAGCTGTGTATCTAATCCTATCGTGTGATACGGTCTGCTGAGCCGTGTACCTAATCCTATCATGTGTGATACTGTCTGCTGAGCTGTGTATCTAATCCTATCATGTGTGATACTGTCTGCTGGGCCCTGTATCTAATCCTATCATGTGTGATACTGTCTGCTGAGCTGTGTAACTAATCCTATCATGTGTGATACTGTCTGCTGAGCTGTGTATCTAATCCTATCATGTGTGATACTGTGCTGAGCTGTGTATCTAATCCTATCATGTGTGATACGGTCTGCTGAGCCGTGTATCTTATCCTATAATGTGTGATACTGTCTGCTGAGCTGTGTATCTAATCCTATCATGTGTGATACTGTCTGCTGAGCCTTGTATCTAATCCTATCATGTGTGATACTGTCTGCTGAGCCTTGTATCTAATCCTATCATGTGTGCTACTGTCTGCTGAGCACTGTATCTAATCCTATCATGTGTGATACTGTCTGCTGAGCTGTGTATCTAATCCTATCATGTGTGATACTGTCTGCTGAGCCCTGTATCTAATCCTATCATGTGTGATACTGTCTGCTGTGCCCTGTATCTAATCCTATCATGTGTAATACTGCCTGCTGAGCCCTGTATCTAATCCTATCATGTGTGATACTGTCTGCTGAGCCTTGTATCTAATCCTATCATGTGTGATACTGTCTGCTGATCCGCTGTATCTAATCCTATCATGTGTGATACTGTCTGCTGAGCCGTGTATCTAATCCTATCATGTGTGATACTGTCTGCTGAGCCACTGTATCTAATCCTATCATGTGTGATACTGTCTGCTGAGCTGTGTATCTAATCCTATCATGTGTGATACTGTCTGCTGATCCGCTGTATCTAATCCTATCATGTGTGATACTGTCTGCTGAGCCGTGTATCTAATCCTATCATGTGTGATACTGTCTGCTGAGCTGTGTATCTAATCCTATCATGTGTGATACTGTCTGCTGAGCCCTGTATCTAATCCTATCATGTGTGATACTGTCTGCTGAGCTGTGTATCTAATCCTATCATGTGTGATACTGTCTGCGGAGCTGTGTATCTAATTCTATCATGTGTGATACTGTCTGCTGAGCCCTGTATCTAATCCTATCATGTGTGATACTGTCTACTGAGCTATGTATCTAATCCTATCATGTGTGATACTGTCTGCTGAGCTGTGTATCTAATCCTATCATGCGTGATACTGTCTGCTGATCCGCTGTATCTAATCCTATCATGTGTGATACTGTCTGCTGAGCCGTGTATCTAATCCTATCATGTGTGATACTGCCTGCTGAGCATTATATCTAATCCTATCATGTGTGATACTGCCTGCTGAGCCCTGTATCTAATCCTATCGTGTGATACTGTCTGCTGAGCTGTGTATCTAATCCTATCATGTGTGATACTGTCTGCTGAGCGGTGTATCTAAGCCTATCATGTGTGATACTGTCTGCTGATCCGCTGTATCTAATCCTATCATGTGTGATACTGCCTGCTGAGCCGTGTATCTAATCCTATAATGTGTGATACTGTCTGCTGATCTGCTGTATCTAATCCTATCATGTGTGATACTGTCTGCTGAGCCGTGTATCTAATCCTATCATGTGTGATACTGTCTTCTGAGCTGTATCTAATCCTATCATGTGTGATACTGTCTGCTGAGCATTATATCTAATCTTATCATGTGTGATACTGTCTGCTGATCCGCTGTATCTAATCCTATCATGTGTGATACTGTCTGCTGAGCCGTGTATCTAATCCTATCATGTGTGATACTGTCTGCTGAGCCCTGTATCTAATCCTATCATGTGTGATACTGTCTGCTGAGCCCTGTATCTAATCCTATCATGTGTGATACTGTCTACTGAGCCGTGTATCTAATCCTATCATGTGTGATACTGTCTGCTGAGCTGTGTATCTAATCCTATCATGTGTGATACTGTCTGCTGAGCTGTGTATCTTATCCTATCATGTGTGATACTGTCTGCTGAGCTGTGTATCTAATCCTATCATGTGTGATACTGTCTGCTGAGCACTGTATCTAATCCTATCATGTGTGATACTGTCTGCCGAGCATTATATATAATCCTATCATGTGTGATACTGCCTGCTGAGCCGTGTATCTAATCCTATCATGTGTGATACTGTCTGCTGAGCCGTGTATCTAATCCTATCATGTGTGATACTGTCTGCTGAGCCGTGTATCTAATCCCATCATGTGTGATACTGCCTGCTGAGCTGTGTATCTAATCCCATCATGTGTGATACTGTCTGCTGATCCGCTGTATCTAATCCTATCATGTGTGATACTGTCTGCTGAGCCGTGTATCTAATCCTATTGTCAGGGATCATTACTATGTATATTGTCTGAAAATATTATCCTCACATATATGTATATACATTTCAGTTCTTTGTGTAATATACTGATATATATAACAAGTTCTTTGTTCATGTCGGACACACCTATGGAAGACACCGCCCCCTGGAATGCAAAGAGGAGTGTGCAGAAGAATGTATAGCAAAAGTTACAGCAGAAGAGCCAATGGAATTCAAGCAAGTCACACATCTATAGGGAGGGGCATGTGTCTTCTCTGTGTGTGTTTCTTTGTTCTGAATAAAGTTCAGTCCCTCCTGGCTGACATTGAAGCTGTACCTCAGACATTTGTGTGGTGTACTTCTCTCCAGGCATGCCTTCAGCTTTCAATTTACAGAGGTGGTTATTCGGTGTGAAATGCGGACCTGACACTATCACGTGTGATACTGTCTGCTGATCCGCTGTATCTAATCCTATCATGTGTGATACTGTCTGCTGAGCCGTGTATCTAATCCTATCATGTGTGATACTGTCTGCTGAGCACTGTATCTAATCCTATCATGTGTGATACTGTCTGCTGAGCTGTGTATCTAATCCTATCATGTCTGATAACGTCTGCTGAGACAATGTATCTAACTCCATTCGGTGGTGTAGCTATAGGGGGTCATGGTCTTTTTGATCTATATATCTTTTTTTTTATGTTTGGGGGTGGTGCATGTTTTGGGCCTTGTGCCTGATCTTATAAGACCCTAACATTGCCCCTGGTATAGATACATAGGGCCCCGTCGCCAGTTGATGTTTGCGCCGCCATCACCAGCAGGCATAAAATGTAATCTGTCCCTTTGGTGTAGTTTACAACTGGTGAGTAGATGTCGAACCAATGTCTACACAGTGCATACCTCCCAACCGTCCCGATTCCGGTGGGACAGTCCCGGTTTCTCACCGCTGTCCCGCCGTCCCGGCCGGTCTTCAAAATATCCCGCTGGGCGCTGCATCAAAACAGCTGATCGCTGCTGACTGCAGCAGCGATCAGAAGGAGGCAGGAGTTTTGCGGCGGTGTTCTCACTGGGATCGATGCCGGCCCGGGAGTGGACCAGTCTAGTCACCTGACCTGTCATCTGAAATCACCGGTCAGGTGACTAGACTGGTCCACTCCCGGGCCGGCATCGACACCAGTGAGAACGGCGCTGCAAGACTCCTGCCTTCTTCTGACGGTGAGTGAAAGCAGAGCGGAGAGTGGCAGCAGTAGGGCCGGCAACCTCTACCGCTCTCCGCACAAAGTATAAGGGGCAGTGTTTGGAGCAATCTACAGGGGGGCAGTGTTTGGAGCAATCTACAGGGGGGCAGTGTTTGGAGCAATCTACAGGGGGGCAGTGTTTGGAGCAATCTACAGGGGGGCAGTGTTTGGAGCAATCTACAGGGGGGCAGTGTTTGGAGCAATCTACAGGGGGGCAGTGTTTGGAGCAATCTACAGGGGGGCAGTGTTTGGAGCAATCTACAGGGGGGCAGTGTTTGGAGCAATCTACAGGGGGGCAGTGTTTGGAGCAATCTACAGGGGGGCAGTGTTTGGAGCAATCTACAGGGGGGCAGTGTTTGGAGCAATCTACAGGGGGGCAGTGTTTGGAGCTATCTACAGTGGGGCAGTGTTTGGAGCTATCTACAGGGGGGCAGTGTTTGGAGCTATCTACAGGGGGGCAGTGTTTGGAGCTATCTACAGGGGGGCAGTGTTTGGAGCTATCTACAGGGGGGCAGTGTTTGGAGCTATCTACAGGGGGGCAGTGTTTGGAGCTATCTACAGGGGGGCAGTGTTTGGAGCTATCTACAGGGGGGCAGTGTTTGGAGCTATCTACAGGGGGGCAGTGTTTGGAGCTATCTACAGGGGGGCAGTGTTTGGAGCTATCTACAGGGGGCTGTGTGTGGCGCTATCTACAGGGGGCTGTGTGTGGAGCTATCTACAGGGGGCTGTGTGTGGCGCTATCTACAGGGGGCTGTGTGTGGCGCTATCTACAGGGGGCTGTGTGTGGCGCTATCTACAGGGGGCTGTGTGTGGCGCTATCTACAGGGGGCTGTGTGTGGCGCTATCTACAGGGGGCTGTGTGTGGCGCTATCTACAGGGGGCTGTGTGTGGCGCTATCTACAGGGGGCTGTGTGTGGCTCTATCTACAGGGGGCTGTGTGTGGCGCTATCTACAGGGGGCTGTGTGTGGCGCTATCTACAGGGGGCTGTGTGTGGCGCTATCTACAGGGGGCTGTGTGTGGCGCTATCTACAGGGGGCTGTGTGTGGCGCTATCTACAGGGGGCTGTGTGTGGCGCTATCTACAGGGGGCTGTGTGTGGCGCTATCTACAGGGGGCTGTGTGTGGCGCTATCTACAGGGGGCTGTGCGTGGCGCTATCTACAGGGGGCTGTGCGTGGCGCTATCTACAGGGGGCTGTGCGTGGCGCTATCTACAGGGGGCTGTGCGTGGCGCTATCTACAGGGGGCTGTGCGTGGCGCTATCTACAGGGGGCTGTGCGTGGAGCTATCTACAGGGGGGTGTGCGTGGAGCTGTCTACAGGGGGGGTGTGCGTGGAGCTGTCTACAGGGGGGCTGTGTGTGGAGGTGTCTACAGGGGGGCAGTGCGTGGAGCTGTCTACAGGGGGGCTGTGCGTGGAGGTGTCTACAGGGGGGCAGTGCGTGGAGCTATCTACAGGGGGCTGTGCGTGGAGCTATCTACAGGGGGGCTGTGTGTGGTGCTATCTACAGGGGGGGGGGGCTTCTGCTCACCTCTTCATAAAAACAGATTAGGTTAGTTTGACAACTTCTGTCCTTAGTAAAACCGTGCTGGCTGTCACTTATAATGCTAATTTTTGTCACATAATCCTGTATATAGTCCCTCAATAGCCCCTCAATAGTCCCACGATGGATGTTAAGCTCACTGGTCTATAATTACCCGGCGAAGACCTAGAGCCCTTTTTGAAAATAGGCACCACATTTGCGCTGTGCCAGTCCCTTGGCACTATACCAGTCACTAGATATTCTCTGAATATTATGAAAAGGGGGACAGAAATAACTGAACTAAGCTCCTTAAGAACTCTAGGGTGTAACCCATCTGGTCCCGGGGTATCTGTTGTTGATACACTGTTATGGGGGTATATGTAGATGATACACTGTTATGAGGGTATATGTAGATGATACACTGTTATGAGGGTATATGTAGATGATACACTGTTATGGGGGTATATGTAGATGATACACTGTTATGGGGGTATATGTAGATGATACACTGTTATGGGGGTATACGTGGATGATACACTGTTATGGGGGTATATGTGGATGATACACTGTTATGGGGTATATGTAGATGATACACTGTTATGGGGTATATGTAGATGATACACTGTTATGGGGGTATATGTAGATGATACACTGTTATGGGGGTATATGTAGATGATACACTGTTATGGGGGTATATGTAGATGATACACTGTTATGGGGGTATATGTAGATGATACACTGTTATGAGGGTATATGTAGATTATACACTGTTATGGGGGTATATGTAGATGATACACTGTTATGAGGGTATATGTATATGATACACTGTTATGGGGTATATGTGGATGATATACTGTTATGGGGGTATATGTAGATGATACACTGTTATGAGGGTATATGTAGATGATACAGTTATGGGGGTATATGTAGATGATACACTGTTATGGGGTATATGTGGATGATACACTGTTATGAGGGTATATGTAGATGATACACTGTTATGGGGTATATGTAGATGATACACTGTTATGGGGGTATCTGTTGTTGATACACTGTTATGGGGGTATATGTAGATGATACACTGTTATGGGGGTATATGTAGATGATACACTGTTATGGGGGTATATGTAGATGATACACTGTTATGGGGTATATGTAGATGATACACTGTTATGGGGGTATATGTAGATGATACACTGTTATGGGGGTATATGTGGATGATACACTGTTATGGGGGTATATGTGGATGATACACTGTTATGGGGGTATATGTAGATGATACACTGTTATGGGGTATATGTAGATGATACAGTTATGGGGGTATATGTAGATGATACACTGTTATGGGGTATATGTGGATGATACACTGTTATGAGGGTATATGTAGATGATACACTGTTATGGGGTATATGTAGATGATACACTGTTATGGGGGTATCTGTTGTTGATACACTGTTATGGGGGTATATGTAGATGATACACTGTTATGGGGGTATATGTAGATGATACACTGTTATGGGGGTATATGTGGATGATACACTGTTATGGGGGTATATGTAGATGATACACTGTTATGAGGGTATATGTAGATGATACACTGTTATGGGGTATATGTGGATGATACACTGTTATGGGGGTATATGTAGATGATACACTGTTATGGGGTATATGTGGATGATACACTGTTATGAGGGTATATGTAGATGATACACTGTTATGGGGTATATGTAGATGATACACTGTTATGGGGGTATATGTGGATGATACACTGTTATGGGGGTATATGTGGATGATACACTGTTATGGGGTATATGTATATGATACACTGTTATGAGGGTATATGTAGATGATACACTGTTATGGGGTATATGTGGATGATACACTGTTATGGGGGTATCTGTTGTTGATACACTGTTATGGGGGTATATGTAGATGATACACTGTTATGGGGCTATATGTAGATAATACACTGTTATGAGGTATATGTGGATGATACACTGTTATGGGGTATATGTGGATGATACACTGTTATGGGGTATATGTGGATGATACACTGTTATGGGGTATATGTGGATGATACACTGTTATGGGGGTATATGTATATGATACACTGTTATGGGGTATATGTGGATGATACACTGTTATGGGGGTATCTGTTGTTGATACACTGTTATGGGGGTATATGTAGATGATACACTGTTATGGGGCTATATGTAGATAATACACTGTTATGGGGTATATGTGGATGATACACTGTTATGGGGTATATGTGGATGATACACTGTTATGGGGTATATGTGGATGATACACTGTTATGGGGTATATGTGGATGATACACTGTTATGGGGGTATATGTATACGATACACTGTTATGGGGTATATGTGGATGATACACTGTTATGGGGTATATGTAGATGATACACTGTTATGGGGGGTATATGTAGATGATACACTGTTATGGGGGTATATGTGGATGATACACTGTTATGGGGGTATATGTAGATGATACACTGTTATGGGGGTATATGTAGATGATACACTGTTATGAGGGTATATGTAGATGATACACTGTTATGGGGGTATATGTAGATGATACACTGTTATGGGGTATATGTAGATGATACACTGTTATGGGGGTATATGTAGATGATACACTGTTATGGGGGTATATGTGGATGATACACTGTTATGGGGGTATATGTAGATGATACACTGTTATGGGGGTATATGTAGATGATACACTGTTATGGGGGTATATGTAGATGATACACTGTTATGGGGGTATATGTGGATGATACACTGTTATGGGGGTATATGTGGATGATACACTGTTATGGGGGTATATGTAGATGATACACTGTTATGGGGTATATGTGGATGATACACTGTTATGAGGGTATATGTAGATGATACACTGTTATGGGGGTATATGTAGATGATACACTGTTATGGGGTATATGTAGATGATACACTGTTATGGGGGTATATGTGGATGATACACTGTTATGGGGTATATGTGGATGATACACTGTTATGGGGGTATATGTAGATGATACACTGTTATGGGGGTATATGTAGATGATACACTGTTATGGGGGTATATGTAGATGATACACTGTTATGGGGGTATATGTAGATGATGCACTGTTATGAGGGTATATGTAGATGATACACTGTTATGGGGGTATATGTAGATGATACACTGTTATGGGGGTATATGTAGATGATACACTGTTATGGGGGTATATGTAGATGATACACTGTTATGGGGGTATATGTAGATGATACACTGTTATGAGGGTATATGTAGATGATACACTGTTATGGGGGTATATGTAGATGATACACTGTTATGGGGGTATATGTAGATGATACACTGTTATGGGGTATATGTAGATGATACACTGTTATGGGGGTATATGTAGATGATACACTGTTATGGGGTATATGTAGATGATACACTGTTATGGGGGTATATGTAGATGATACACTGTTATGGGGGTATATGTGGATGATACACTGTTATGAGGGTATATGTAGATGATGCACTGTTATGGGGTATATGTGGATGATACACTGTTATGGGGGTATATGTAGATGATACACTGTTATGAGGGTATATGTAGATGATACACTGTTATGGGGTATATGTAGATGATACACTGTTATGGGGGTATATGTAGATGATACACTGTTATGAGGGTATATGTAGATGATACACTGTTATGGGGTATATGTGGATGATACACTGTTATGGGGGTATATGTGGATGATACACTGTTATGGGGGTATATGTGGATGATACACTGTTATGAGGGTATATGTAGATGATACACTGTTATGGGGGTATATGTAGATGATACACTGTTATGAGGGTATATGTAGATGATACACTGTTATGGGGGTATATGTAGATGATACACTGTTATGGGGGTATATGTAGATGATACACTGTTATGAGGGTATATGTAGATGATACACTGTTATGGGGGTATATGTAGATGATACACTGTTATGGGGGTATATGTAGATGATACACTGTTATGGGGTATATGTAGATGATACACTGTTATGGGGGTATATGTAGATGATACACTGTTATGGGGGTATATGTGGATGATACACTGTTATGGGGGTATATGTAGATGATACACTGTTATGAGGGTATATGTAGATGATACACTGTTATGGGGGTATATGTAGATGATACACTGTTATGGGGGTATATGTAGATGATACACTGTTATGAGGGTATATGTAGATGATACACTGTTATGGGGGTATATGTAGATGATACACTGTTATGGGGGTATATGTGGATGATACACTGTTATGGTGGTATATGTAGATGATACACTGTTATGGGGGTATATGTAGATGATACACTGTTATGGGGGTATATGTAGATGATACACTGTTATGGGGTATATGTAGATAATACACTGTTATGGGGGTATATGTAGATGATACACTGTTATGGGGGTATATGTGGATGATACACTGTTATGGGGGTATATGTAGATGATACACTGTTATGAGGGTATATGTAGATGATACACTGTTATGGGGTATATGTGGATGATACACTGTTATGAGGGTATATGTAGATGATACACTGTTATGGGGTATATGTGGATGATACACTGTTATGGGGGTATCTGTTGTTGATACACTGTTATGGGGGTATATGTAGATGATACACTGTTATGGGGCTATATGTAGATAATACACTGTTATGGGGTATATGTGGATGATACACTGTTATGAGGGTATATGTAGATGATACACTGTTATGGGGGTATATGTAGATGATACACTGTTATGGGGTATATGTGGATGATACACTGTTATGGGGGTATATGTAGATGATACACTGTTATGGGGGTATATGTGGATGATACACTGTTATGGGGTATATGTGGATGATACACTGTTATGGGGTATATGTGGATGATACACTGTTATGGGGGTATATGTATATGATACACTGTTATGGGGTATATGTGGATGATACACTGTTATGGGGGTATCTGTTGTTGATACACTGTTATGGGGGTATATGTAGATGATACACTGTTATGGGGCTATATGTAGATAATACACTGTTATGGGGTATATGTGGATGATACACTGTTATGGGGTATATGTGGATGATACACTGTTATGGGGTATATGTGGATGATACACTGTTATGGGGTATATGTGGATGATACACTGTTATGGGGGTATATGTATATGATACACTGTTATGGGGTATATGTGGATGATACACTGTTATGGGGTATATGTAGATGATACACTGTTATGGGGGGTATATGTAGATGATACACTGTTATGGGGGTATATGTGGATGATACACTGTTATGGGGGTATATGTAGATGATACACTGTTATGGGGGTATATGTAGATGATACACTGTTATGGGGTATATGTAGATGATACACTGTTATGGGGGTATATGTAGATGATACACTGTTATGGGGGTATATGTGGATGATACACTGTTATGGGGGTATATGTAGATGATACACTGTTATGGGGGTATATGTAGATGATACACTGTTATGGGGGTATATGTGGATGATACACTGTTATGGGGGTATATGTGGATGATACACTGTTATGGGGGTATATGTAGATGATACACTGTTATGGGGTATATGTGGATGATACACTGTTATGAGGGTATATGTAGATGATACACTGTTATGGGGGTATATGTAGATGATACACTGTTATGGGGGTATATGTAGATGATACACTGTTATGGGGGTATATGTGGATGATACACTGTTATGGGGTATATGTGGATGATACACTGTTATGGGGGTATATGTAGATGATACACTGTTATGGGGGTATATGTAGATGATACACTGTTATGAGGGTATATGTAGATGATACACTGTTATGGGGTATATGTAGATGATACACTGTTATGGGGGTATATGTAGATGATACACTGTTATGGGGGTATATGTAGATGATACACTGTTATGGGGGTATATGTAGATGATGCACTGTTATTAGGGTATATGTAGATGATACACTGTTATGGGGGTATATGTAGATGATACACTGTTATGGGGGTATATGTAGATGATACACTGTTATGGGGGTATATGTAGATGATACACTGTTATGGGGGTATATGTAGATGATACACTGTTATGAGGGTATATGTAGATGATACACTGTTATGGGGGTATATGTAGATGATACACTGTTATGGGGGTATATGTAGATGATACACTGTTATGGGGGTATATGTAGATGATACACTGTTATGGGGTATATGTAGATGATACACTGTTATGGGGGTATATGTAGATGATACACTGTTATGGGGGTATATGTGGATGATACACTGTTATGAGGGTATATGTAGATGATGCACTGTTATGGGGTATATGTGGATGATACACTGTTATGGGGGTATATGTAGATGATACACTGTTATGAGGGTATATGTAGATGATACACTGTTATGAGGGTATATGTAGATGATACACTGTTATGGGGTATATGTAGATGATACACTGTTATGGGGGTATATGTAGATGATACACTGTTATGAGGGTATATGTAGATGATACACTGTTATGGGGTATATGTGGATGATACACTGTTATGAGGGTATATGTAGATGATACACTGTTATGGGGTATATGTAGATGATACACTGTTATGGGGGTATATGTGGATGATACACTGTTATGGGGGTATATGTGGATGATACACTGTTATGAGGGTATATGTAGATGATACACTGTTATGGGGGTATATGTAGATGATACACTGTTATGAGGGTATATGTAGATGATACACTGTTATGAGGGTATATGTAGATGATACACTGTTATGGGGGTATATGTAGATGATACACTGTTATGGGGTATATGTAGATGATACACTGTTATGGGGGTATATGTGGATGATACACTGTTATGGGGGTATATGTGGATGATACACTGTTATGGGGGTATATGTAGATGATACACTGTTATGAGGTATATGTGGATGATACACTGTTATGGGGTATATGTGGATGATACACTGTTATGGGGGTATATGTAGATGATACACTGTTATGGGGTATATGTAGATGATACACTGTTATGGGGGTATATGTAGATGATACACTGTTATGGGGGTATATGTGGATGATACACTGTTATGGGGGTATATGTAGATGATACACTGTTATGAGGGTATATGTAGATGATACACTGTTATGGGGGTATATGTAGATGATACACTGTTATGGGGGTATATGTAGATGATACACTGTTATGAGGGTATATGTAGATGATACACTGTTATGGGGGTATATGTGGATGATACACTGTTATGGGGGTATATGTGGATGATACACTGTTATGGGGGTATATGTAGATGATACACTGTTATGAGGGTATATGTAGATGATACACTGTTATGGGGCTATATGTAGATAATACACTGTTATGGGGTATATGTAGATGATACACTGTTATGGGGGTATATGTAGATGATACACTGTTATGGGGGTATATGTAGATGATACACTGTTATGGGGGTATATGTAGATGATACACTGTTATGAGGGTATATGTAGATGATACACTGTTATGGGGGTATATGTGGATGATACACTGTTATGGGGGTATATGTGGATGATACACTGTTATGGGGGTATATGTAGATGATACACTGTTATGAGGGTATATGTAGATGATACACTGTTATGGGGGTATATGTAGATGATACACTGTTATGGGGGTATATGTGGATGATACACTGTTATGGGGGTATATGTAGATGATACACTGTTATGGGGGTATATGTAGATGATACACTGTTATGGGGGTATATGTAGATGATACACTGTTATGGGGTATATGTAGATAATACACTGTTATGGGGGTATATGTAGATGATACACTGTTATGGGGTATATGTAGATAATACACAGTTATGGGGGCACCTCTAGGTGATATGATATTACACTGGGTCATCTGTGCCGGACACCCGTGTTATCACCTGCAGGACATTGTATAACATGGCGTTTATGCTTCTCACGCCATATTCGCTGCTGTTATGTGACGTCAGATACGGGAGTTTATAACATCCTCTCACAAACAATAACACCGTGGAAAGGGGCGAGGAAGAAGCGCAGCCCCCACATGTCAATTGAAACGCAAAAACCGGAAGTTAGTCGAATTGGACCGCACGGGCGGAAGTGCCCTGCGTATGACCCGGAAGTGACTATCTATTATGTAGAGAACGTCTTGTTGGTGGTCCATGTGGTCCAGAGAGGAGGCAGCGTTATCATCATCACCTCCGCCTGCTCTCATCTCAGCAGCCGCTCTCCATCCACACAGGTGACGTGATGTAATCCATACACAGGGATGATGTCACCCACACACAGGGGTGATGTCGCCCACATACAGGAATGATGTCACCCACACACAGGGATGATGTCACCCACACACAGGGATGATGTCACCCACACACAGGAATAATGTCACTCATACACAGGGATGATGTCACCCACACACACACAGGGATGATGTCACCCACACACAGGGATGATGTCACCCACACACAGGGATGATGTCATCCATACACAGGGATGATGTCATCCATACACAGGAATAATATCACTCATACACAGGAATAATATCACTCATACACAGGAATAATATCACTCATACACAGGAATAATATCACTCATACACAGGAATAATATCACTCATACACAGGAATAATATCACTCATACACAGGAATAATGTCACTCATACACAGGAATAATATCACTCATACACAGGAATAATATCACTCATACACAGGAATAATGTCACTCATACACAGGGATGATGTCACCCACACACAGGAATAATGTCACTCATACACAGGAATAATGTCACTCATACACAGGAATAATATCACTCATACACAGGAATAATATCACTCATACACAGGAATAATGTCACTCATACACAGGAATAATGTCACTCATACACAGGAATAATATCACTCATACACAGGAATAATGTCACTCATACACAGGGATGATGTCACCCACACACAGGAATAATGTCACTCATACACAGGAATAATATCACTCATACACAGGAATAATGTCACTCATACACAGGAATAATGTCACTCATACACAGGAATAATGTCACTCATACACAGGAATGATGTCACCCACACACAGGGATGATGTCACCCACACACAGGGATGATGTCACCCACACACAGGGATGATGTAATACACACACAGGGATGATGTCACTATACACAGGAATGATGTCACCCATACCAGGGATGATGTCACCCATACACAGGGATGATGTCACTCAGACACAGGGATGATGTCACTCACACACAGGAATGATGTCACGCATACACAGGGAAGATGTCATCCATACACAGGAATAATGTCACTCATACACAGGAATAATATCACTCATACACAGGAATAATGTCACTCATACACAGGGATGATGTCACTCATACACAGGGATGATGTCACTCATACACAGGGATGATGTCACTCATACACAGGAATAATGTCACTCATACACAGGGATGATGTCACCCACACACAGGGATGATGTCACCCACACACAGGGATGATGTCACCCTACACAGGAATAATGTCACCCATACATAGGGATGATGTCACCCATACACAGGGATGATGTCACTCATACACAGGAATGATGTCACTCACACACAGGAATGATGTCACTCACACACGCAGGGATGAGGTCACTCATACACAGGGATGATGTCACCCATACACAGGAATGATGTCACTCATACACAGGGATGATGTCACTCATACACAGGGATGATGTCACCCACACACAGGAATGACGTCACTCATACACAGGGATGATGTCACCCACACACAGGGATAATGTCACTCATACACAGGGATGAGTGACTTCATCCCTGAGTATGAGTGACATCATCCCTGTGTATGAGTGACGTCATCCCTGTGTATGAGTGCCGTCATTCCTGTGTATGAGTGCCGTCATTCCTGTGTATGAGTGCCGTCATTCCTGTGTATGAGTGCCGTCATTCCTGTGTATGAGTGCCGTCATTCCTGTGTATGAGTGCCGTCATTCCTGTGTATGAGTGACGTCATTCCTGTGTATGAGTGACGTCATTCCTGTATATGAGTGATATTATTCCTGTGTATGGAGTGGAATGGCGCTGTTTCTATATATACTTTATACTGCACTTTAAAATCCGTTATTCTATAGTACTGTATGGTATATTATTACCAGCAGGCTGTTATATACGTGTATACTACTGTAATCCATGCCGCTATAATGTACGGAATAAAATATCGTAGTGCAGGTCATTATAATGTACAGTGTCTACTATTACAATCCAGGCAGTCATAATATCCAGTATATAATATTACAGTCTGCAGTACCACAGCGCAGGGCAGTATAGCATGCGGTGTATACCATTACAATTCTGGCTGTATATACAATATAAACTATTACAGTGTTATAATGGCCGTTATAACGTACAGTATTTATTATTACAGTCCAGGCTGTTACAGTCTCACGGTTATCTATAGTCCAACAGGACCTGTCATGTGAAATCATCCCTGTGTATGGATGACATCATCCCTGTGTATGGATGACATCATCCCTAAATATAAGTGACATTATCCCTCGTACACAGGAATAACGTCACTCGTACACAGGGATGACGACACCCGTACACAGGGATGACGACACCCGTACACAGGGATGACGACACCCGTACACAGGGATGACGACACCCGTACACAGGGATGACGTCATCCATACACAGGGATGACGTCACTCATACACAGGGATGAGGTCACTCATACACAGGAATGATGTCACTCATACACAGGAATGATGTCACTCATACACAGGAATTATGTCACTCATACACAGGGATGATGTCACTCATACACAGGGATGATGTCACCCACACACAGGGATGATGTCACCCACACACAGGGATGATGTCACCCACACACAGGGATGATGTCACCCTACACAGGAATAATGTCACCCATACACAGGGATGATGTCACCCATACACAGGGATGATGTCACTCATACACAGGAATGATGTCACTCACACACAGGAATGATGTCACTCACACACGCAGGGATGAGGTCACTCATACACAGGGATGATGTCACCCATACACAGGAATGATGTCACTCATACACAGGGATGATGTCACCCACACACAGGGATGATGTCACCCACACACAGGGATGATGTCACCCTACACAGGAATAATGTCACCCATACACAGGGATGATGTCACCCATACACAGGGATGATGTCACTCATACACAGGAATGATGTCACTCACACACAGGAATGATGTCACTCACACACAGGAATGATGTCACTCATTCACAGGGATGATGTCACTTATATTTAGGGATGATGTCATCCATACACAGGGATGATGTCATCCATACACAGGGATGATTTCACATGACAGGTCCTGTTGGACTATAGATAACCGTGAGACTGTAACAGCCTGGACTGTAATAATAAATACTGTACGTTATAACGGCCATTATAACACTGTAATAGTTTATATTGTATATACAGCCAGAATTGTAATGGTATACACCGCATGCTATACTGCCCCGCGCTGTGGTGCTGCAGACTGTAATATTATATACTGGATATTATGACTGCCTGGATTGTAATAGTAGACACTGTACATTATAATGACCTGCACTACGATATTTTATTCCGTACATTATAGCGGCATGGATTGCAGTAGTATACACGTATATAACAGCCTGCTGGTAATAATATACCATACAGTACTATAGAATAACGGATTTTAAAGTGCAGTATAAAGTATATATAGAAACAGCGCCATACCACTCCATACACAGGAATAATATCACTCATACACAGGAATGACGTCACTCATACACAGGGATGACGACACCCATACACAGGGATGATGTCATCCATACACAGGGATGATGTCACTCATACTCAGGGATGATGTCACTCATACACAGGGATTATGTCACTCATACACAGGGATGATGTCACTCATACACAGGGATGATGTCACTCATACACAGGAATAATGTCACCCTACACAGGAATAATGTCACCCATACGCATGGATGATGTCACTCACACGCAGGAATGATGTCACTCACACGCAGGAATGATGTCACTCACACGCAGGAATGATGCACTCACACGCAGGAATGATGTCACGCACACGCAGGGAAGATGTCACGCACACGCAGGGAAGATGTCACGCACACGCAGGGAAGATGTCACGCACACGCAGGGATGATGTCATCCATACGCAGGGATGATGTCATCCATACGCAGGGATGACGTCATCCTTACGCAGGGATGACGTCATCCATACGCAGGGATGACGTCATCCTTACACAGGGATGACGTCACTCATACACAGGAATGACGTCACTCATACACAGGGATGACGTCACTCATACACAGGGATGACGTCACTCATACACAGGGATGACGTCACTCATACACAGGAATGACGTCACTCATACACAGGAATGACGTCACTCATACACAGGAATGACGTCACTCATACACAGGGATGATGTCACTCATACACAGGAATGATGTCACTCATACACAGGGATGATGTCACTCATACTCAGGGATGATGTCACTCATACACAGGGATGATGTCACTCACACACAGGGATAATGTCACTCACACACAGGGATAATGTCACTCACACACAGGGATGATGTCACTCACACGCAGGAATGATGCACTCACACGCAGGAATGATGTCACGCACACGCAGGGAAGATGTCACGCACACACAGGGATGATGTCATCCATACACAGGGATGATGTCATCCATACACAGGGATGATGTCATCCATACACAGGGATGATGTCATCCATACACAGGGATGATGTAACTCATACACAGGGATGATGTAACTCATACACAGGAATGATGTCACACACACACAGGAATGATGTCACGCACACACAGGGAAGATGTCATCCATACACAGGAATAATGTCACTCGTACACAAGAATAATATCACTCGTACACAGGAATAATGTCACTCGTACACAGGAATGATGTCACTCATACACAGGGATGACGTCACTCGTACACAGGAATGACGTCACTCGTACACAGCAATGACGTCACTCGTACACAGCAATGACGTCACTCGTACACAGGAATGACGTCACTCGTACACAGGAATGACGTCACTCGTACACAGGGATGACGACACCCGTACACAGGGATGACGACACCCGTACACAGGGATGACGTCATCCGTACACAGGGATGATGTCACTCATTAACAGGGATGAGGTCACTCATTAACAGGGATGAGGTCACTCATACACAGGGATGAGGTCACCCATACACAGGGATGATGTCACCCATACACAGGGATGATGTGCCTCATACACAGGAATGGTGTCACTCAGACACAGGGATGATGTCACTCATACACAGGGATGATGTCACCCACACACAGGGATGATGTCACCCACACACAGGGATGATGTCACCCACACACAGGGATGATGTCACCCTACACAGGAATAATGTCACCCATACACAGGGATGATGTCACCCATACACAGGGATGATGTCACTCACACACAGGAATGATGTCACTCACACACAGGAATGATGTCACTCATTCACAGGGATGATGTCACTTATATTTAGGGATGATGTCATCCATACACAGGGATGATGTCATCCATACACAGGGATGATTTCACATGACAGGTCCTGTTGGACTATAGATAACCGTGAGACTGTAACAGCCTGGACTGTAATAATAAATACTGTACGTTATAACGGCCATTATAACACTGTAATAGTTTATATTGTATATACAGCCAGAATTGTAATGGTATACACCGCATGCTATACTGCCCCGCGCTGTGGTACTGCAGACTGTAATATTATATACTGGATATTATGACTGCCTGGATTGTAATAGTAGACACTGTACATTATAATGACCTGCACTACGATATTTTATTCCGTACATTATAGCGGCATGGATTGCAGTAGTATACACGTATATAACAGCCTGCTGGTAATAATATACCATACAGTACTATAGAATAACGGATTTTAAAGTGCAGTATAAAGTATATATAGAAACAGCGCCATTCCACTCCATGGGTGGTGTCTGGTTTTGCAGCTCAGCTCTATTAAAGTGAATGGGGTTGAGCTGCAATACCTCACACAACCTGTGGACAGGTATGGTGCTGTTTCATGGGGCAGCTGACATTATTTTTTAACCTTGGACCGTTTACTATCATACATCACACTTCCGGTATTATTATATACAGCTATGTATGTGCAAACATTTTCATTTTTTTACCCAGCTGTAAGTGTGCGGCTGGACCAGGACTAGGACATAAGACCTCCGTCTCCGTCACGTAAGAGAGTCCTGCATGGCTGATGATGGACGTGGATCAGGGACCCATGAGCGAGAACATAATAACCATCACCTTGGAAGTGGTTCACCTGCTGACTGGAGAGGTGAGGGCCTCATGGTGGCGCTGTAGTCACGTGGTCACCCCCAAGTTTAGTGACGGCATTGTATGACCCATGTGACACCACTGCAGTCATTCTCCTGTGCGATGCTCTTTCTTCTCCAATGACGTCATTTTTTGCATAAACGATCCGATCCGCTGACACACGTGCGTTTACTCATTTGTCGGCTGTTCGCTGCCCAATCATTGGACCGTGTAAAATGGCCTTAAAGCGTCCCTAACTTTTCACGTGTCTTAATATGTGTGTACGGGAGGAATAACACTATTTCTGGCCATTATATGACATTTATTCTGCATTATTTAGCAGTTTTCTTGTCTGCAGACTCTATCACTAACTCTCAGTTGTCTCTGACTAGTGGGCGGAGTCTTACTGCTATCATGGCTCTTATACACAGCATATATAGAAGAGGAGAATCCTGCTCTCCTATCTCTATCTATCACATCTATAGAAGCTGCAGCAGCATGGAGGAGATTATACAGCAGTGATGAGCAGTGTAGCTGAGAATCCAGCACTGCGGCACATCTGTGTGTCTTTTACTCTGCTCCTGTTCCCCCTCCCCTCTTTGTAGACTTCTATGGGCAGCAGCATCTATGCCTCTCCCTTCTTCCCCCTGTCCATAAACTTCTATAGGCAACGTGTCTGGGCCTCCTCTCTCTGCTCTTGCCCCCCTCTCTATAGACTTCTATAGGCAGCAGCTACATTGTCTTTCTGCCCCTGCTTTCTCTACTCCATTGAATTTTATGGGCTGCAGCATCTGTGTCTGTGTATCCATTCTACTTCTGCTTCCTCCTCCTGCTCCTACCTCTCTCCATAGATTTCTATAAGCAGCAGTGTCTGTTTCTCCTCTCTCCCTGCTCCCTCTTCCTGCTCCCCTCTATATAGACATCTTTAAGCACCTACGTCTGTGTCTCTCCCTGCTCCCTCCTCATGCACCCCTTCCCCTCTCCATAGATTTCTATGGGTAGCAGCATCTATGTCTCTCTCTACTACCTCCTGCTTCTATAGGCAGGAGCATCTGTGTCTCTTTTTCCTCCCCCTCACTGTAGACTTCTACAGGCAGCAGCATCTATGTTTCTCTCACTCTTCTCCTACTCCCATCTCCCCCTCCATATACATCTATGGGCAGCAGCGTCTATGTGTCTCTCTCTCTCTCTCTCTCTCTCTCTGCTCCCCCTCACCATAGACTTCTACAGGCAGCAGCATCTATGTTTCTCTCACTCTTCTCCTACTCCCATCTCCCCCTCCATATACATCTATGGGCAGCAGCGTCTATGTGTCTCTCTCTCTCTCTCTCTCTGCTCCCCCTCACCATAGACTTCTACAGGCAGCAGCATCTATGTTTCTCTCTCTCTCTGCACCCTCCTCCTCCCTCTCTGCTCAGCATAAACTTCTATGAGCAGCGTCTGTGTCTGCTTTCTACTCCTGCTTCCCCCTCCCCTTTACATAGACTTCTATAGGCAGTGTTTGTGTCTGCTGCTGCTCTCTCTACCACTAGTGGTAATGTGCATAGAGCTAAGGGTTTAGTTAAATTGATAGAGGGGATTTTGTATGGTTGAATGAATCAGACTTTAAAGGGGTTTTCCAGGGACACAACATTTTTGATCTAACATTCTATGTAACTATTTAATAAAGTTGCTCATATATAGTCTGTAGACTTTTCTTCCTCTTCCCCCTACCTCTGCCCTGCCGGAAGTACTGATTTTCGTCTGTCTCTTTTTTTTCTCACGACACCGGCTCATATACGAGAGTCATACACACAGCCGATACCTCACTGACCTACGTAACAACACAGGGCTGTTCTTTACTAATTATTCTGCCCCTTCTGTGTCTATTTGCCTCCCACTAGTTCTCCCTTCCTATTTAGCTTATCCCGCCCACCTGCTTCATCTGAGGTGCGGTCACAGAATCCTGTGACTGCACCTCGGAGACTTAATGTGATCCCCATCCTAATATATGTAGCCCATATATATAAAATCGTCCTGCTATCGAAGTACAAGCAAAGAATGAACGGAGCGGACATTGAGGAGGCCGTGAACTAATAGGATGCCTCAAAACCCGGGACTTCTGACATACACCCGGGTTTGAGGCATCCTATTGGTCCACAGTCTCCTCAATGCACGCCCCATTTGCCTCTTATTAGTAAAAGTGCTTGTGCGCTTCACGGCCTGAGAAAAAAAATGTCCCTGGAAAACCCCTTTAACTATAACCTGACCACAGGGTGTCCCGCTCCTGGGATCCCGACGAGCAGCCGCAATCTGTGGGGGAACCAGGTAGCAAGTGTTTAATTTCCCCGTAGGGCTTCCACAGTGGTGGTGAAACATTACATAGTTCTCAGTGAAAGCACTGGGCCGTATACGTGGACATGTTGGGCTTTTCCTATCTGGATAGTAGAGGAGTCCTAGGACCTCCTTCCTTATAATAAGGAAATGGGTCTTCTAAACCAGACAACCCCTTTAAGCAGCCTACAATCGAGTGTGGGCAACCGCCCTAATGACCAGCTTGATACCAGAAGGGACATGCTGGATCTCCGGGGAATAGCTGAGCTCGCAATTTCTTTTGTACATAACTTTTTGAATGGGCAATTTTTTTTAGGATTATATGGTCGTGAAAAAGTCTGGAGATCACTTGATACCCGGTGATACAAGAGAATTGAGAAGGACCCAAACGTCCATCATGGAGCCATCATCTCATACTTTGATCCCAGAGGGAACCAATGATCGAAAGATCCTGGAACTCACCAACAGGATCATTCATCTTCTCACCGGAGAGGTGGGGCGATAAGACCATGGGAGATGTCTAGATGATGACTGTATCAGTGTGGGCTTTCTACAAGTAGTCAGGACCTCATTGTCTATTTCTTCATGCAGGTCTGGAGGTATCTAGGTCATTCGACCCTCCACGGTGACCAAGTATCGGAGCATCACCCACAAATCACACCCGTAGGTAAGAGGACATTCTCTTTTTGTCATTTATGTGTGACCGTAAGGTCAAGAGCGATCATCCATAAAACGGTGAAGGCACCTAAAACTTTTTTCCACAGAGTATAATCCTTCGAAGATTACACGACCTAAAACTTAGATTATGATTCATTAGGGTTCCCAAAGCCGTATTGTGGTTTGGCCGAAAACATCTCATCTCGTCAGAGAGAGGAGAAACCTTTCCCGAAATAAATGTTTTTGATTTTTTTTTCTCTCGTAGGGTCCACACCGGTTTTTACAGTCCGACAGCCATGTTGAGATTTACCTACTTTAGGACTGTGAATTTGCGTCTGCCCGTTACCTGCATTTTTGCGGACCCATTCATTTCTATGGCCCCATGCGCACAGGGTTTTCACGAATCCAGACCACAAAAGCTCAGGACAAGTCATTTTACGGCCTGGGTTTGCGGATTCACACGGTGAAATTCTTGTGAATCCTGATGACACACAAAGGTTTCTTGCAGTCCAATGGGCCGCAACGGATTAGTGGTTTTGCGGAACACCAATACAGTCGTGTGCATTAGGCCTCACTCCGTTTGGATGTGGCTTTAAGTCTTTCTAAAACAATATACAGATTCTATGCAGATCATAAATACAGCCGTGTGAATGGAGCCTTAACCAGTTGAGGACCGCCCACTGAGTGCAGCCGTAGCATTGACGATAGTGACTATAAGAGGGCTGATAGTGTAAAAAAAAAATGAAATTAGACCATGTATTCATTTAAACCTCTCCTCATTCTGGGCTTAGTAGTCCAGTGGGCGGTCCCACAGTGATCCTGTTAATGTAGAGATATCTTTCAATCAGTGATTAGGACCGCCCACCGGACTCCTAAGCCCAGAAGGAGGAGAGGTTTAAATTAATAAATTACAAGTTATATGGAGTCTTCTCCGACAAAAATATACATCATCCTGCTGTATAACGTACTGCCCGTAGGCTGGACTGCATTTTCAATGTGACCGGTTCACTTTAACCCCTTCCCATCGCAGCCATTTTTCGTTTTGTCGTCCCCACTTTCCAAAAGCCATAACTTTCTTTTATTTTTCCGTCGATTATAGTCGTAAGATGGCTTGATTTTTCCAGGATGAGTTGTAGTTTTTCATGACACCATTTATTGTACCACTAGGAAACGGGAAATAAGGGGGAATGGGACAAAAACAGGGATTCCGCCGTTGTTTTTTTGGGCTTAGTTTTTATGGCGTTCACCATGCTATTAAAACGACATATTAACTTTATTCTGTGGGTCAATACGATTACGGTGATACCAAATTTATATAGTTTTTTTTTTATATTTTACTATATTTACAAGGAAAACTAAGTGTACAAAATAACGTTTATCTTGTGTCGTCCAATTCTGAGAGCGAGTTTTTGATTACTTTTTATTCCATTTTTATTTATTTTTTGTGGGAGATATGACCAAAAAACAGCGATTCCAGCGTCTTACTCTTATTTCTTTTTTACGGCGTTCACCGTGCGGGATAAATAATGTTATATTGTAATAGTTCGGACGTTTCCGGATGGAAAAGGGGTTAAACCCACAGTGAAGTATCGGAGCCGATACCCGCATTGTATGGAACGGGCTCAGCCCGTGAGCCCGGTCCATACTTCCCCTAACCCTTCCCCTACACTAAGTATACGTCATACGTTGGGAAGGGGTTATCCCAAGATTAAAAGTTATCCCTAACCACAGGCTAGTTGATAACATGCTGATCGGTGGGGTCCGACCGCTGGGATCTCCACTGATCACGAGAACCTGGGTCCTGTTCCTCCGAGTGAATAGAGCCTCAGGTCGCGCTTGCTCCACTCAATGTCCATGGGACTGCCGGAGATAGCCAAGTACAGCGCTCTAGCCGGCAGTGCCATAGAGAATGAATGGAGCAGCGGGGCGCATGCGCGACCTACCGCTTTACTCATTCGAAGGAACGGGACCCCTGTTCTCGAGATCCCAGCGGTCAGACCTCCACTGATCAACATGTTATCACCTATCCTGTCCTTAGGGGATAACATTCAATCTTGGGACAACCCCTTTAAGCTTCAAATATTTTTATCTTTAAGTCCCTGGGCGACAGAGGGATTTCCCACCCGAACCTTTGGTGGATTGCGAATACATACAGAATATCTACAAGTTTTATTTTTGTTTTTGCAGAATCCCCAGAAGGGTGCCACATTAACCATGTTCCTACCGAGATTAAGGAGGAATCTGTGACCTGTAAAGAAGGCATTGATATGGAGGTCAATGCCCGGATGTACCCGCGGGCACCAAATACAAATGGCCATATTGAGGAAGGCGCAACTGTTTTTGGAGAAAGGACTCTCATGGACAATGACCTCTGCACACCTACCGAGCTCATGTACAACCAAGGGGCGCCACATATTAAAGAAGAATTGGTTCCACTCATCAGTCAGGCTCAGGATTTGCCGAATAGTATCAGGGAAGAACTCAACTCTCGTACAGATGGGAATCTCAAAAACTCAAAAATGTGTCCAGCCGCAGATTGTACGCTACAATACTCATCTCTTATTAAGGAGGAATCTGTTTTATGTCAGGAAGGAAATGCAACTGTAGGTCAAACACCACAATATCCATCGGCCCATATTAAGCAGGAGATGGTTTGTAGTCATGAAGGAAGCGCTGCGGACACTGACACCTATACGCAAATCGATTATTTGGTACCTTATACTGATGATTGTAGTGGAGAAGACAGCGATTCACCAAGAGCAGAGAAGAATTCCTCAGCCAAAGCCACGAAAAACAATGAAATGTTTTCTAACCAATCCTTCTCCATATCTGGGAAATCCAAAAACACCACCGAGAAAAGTTACAAATGCTCGGAGTGTCCAAAAAGTTTTACAAGAAATGCAGATCTGCTGAAACATCAAAGGGCTCATAGACGATCGCAGTCAATTATATGTTCCGACTGTGGAAAAAGTTTCGCCAAAAATTCGATGTATATAAGGCACCAAAGGAGTCACACAGGGGAGAAACCATTCTCTTGTTCAGAATGTGGGAAAAGTTTCTCGGTCAGCGCCCACCTTATCACGCACCAGCGAATTCACACAGGGGAGAAGCCCTTTGTGTGTTCCGACTGCGGGAAGTCCTTTAACCAGAAGGCTTCACTCATCAAACATCGTAGGACTCATACGGGAGAGAAGCCATTTGTTTGTGCCGACTGCGGCAAATGTTTCACCAGCAGCACGAACCTCACGCTACACCAGCGGGTTCACACCGGGGAAAAACCCTATTCTTGCTCCGTCTGTGGGAAATGTTTTCGAAGTAGCCCCAATCTTATTTCCCATCAGAGAATCCACACTGGGGAGAAACCATACTCCTGTTCAGAATGCGGCAAATTTTTTACCAACAGTTCAGTACTGGTCCGACATCAGAGGACCCACACAGGAGAGAAGCCATTTTTGTGCTCTGAGTGCGGAAAGTGTTTTACCCGAAACTCGCAACTTATAAAACATCAGATGATCCACGCTGGACAGAGACCCTATTCCATTACCTAATGTGGGGAAAGTTGATTTCGAAAAAAAAAATGGAATTTTTTTTCAACAAAAAGACTCATCGTTAGAGTTTACACATTGTACGCTCATAAAGTAGTCTAGTCAGTATTACCGTGCATGGGAATGTGGGGGAGGGGTGGCGTTATGGTCTTAAAGTCACTCCTCTTGTAAGTGCATTAAAGAAAATTTGTACAAGCAATCGACTGTGTTTTTGGGTTTTTGTTTTTCAAGCTTTATCTACTCCATGCTGATGGTTGGCTTGGAAAATTTTCTCAGAAAGAACACCCGACGCAAACTTCTTGACCAGTTTTATTGGATATAAAATGGTCTGAAAATGTCAAAAAGATGAAATAAACCATGAAGTCTTCTTCGGCCAGTCCGTGAACTGTAGCGGTGATATTTCCGGCCGGAGCATCTGTGGCAATTTTTTGAGTTCTACTTAAGTCTGGCCTATAACACGTTCTCTTTGGAATGTTCAGTTAAATGGACCCAAAACCTCAAAAACCGAAAAGAAAAAAAATACAGATCTAAAAATTTTCGCCATAGATGAAATCTGTTAGACTTTCAGCAAGCAAGCAGTTTTGCTGAAATCTTTGAGACCAGGTTGGGAGGCCCCTGGGCATAGACACTATTGGCATCCGGCGATCGCGTCGATAGACTGACAGGGTGATAGAGAGGGAGCGTCCTCCCTCTGAAACCACTTAGATGCCGCGGTCGCTACTGACGGCAGCATCTAAGGGGTTAAACAGCTGAGATCGGAGGTAGCGGCAATCTCGGCCGTTAGATCAGGAGCCCGGCCGTGTTTAGACACGGGTCACCCATGCCGGGCTTATGACAGCACTGTGAAAAAGCATATGTACCCTTAAAGGGGTCGTCCAGTTATAAGAAATATCTGACCGGTGGGGGTTCAACTCTCGGCACCCCCGTCGATCAGCTGTTTTAATGGGGCTGGGGCGCTTGTATGCTCCATTCTTTTGGAGAAATGGGACCCCATTGGCGTGATTAGTGGTGGTCCCAGTGGTCCGATCCCCACCAATCTGCATGTTATTAACTGTCCTGTGGTTAGGGGATAACATTTAGTCTTGGGACAACCCCTCTAACGCTCCTTGGCCGACCAGCAGTTCGACCAGGGAAGAGGGTAACACAATTAGGGCTCATGCACACGACCGTTGTTTTCTTCAGCGTCCTATCCGTTATGCGGATAGGACACTGAATCATTCATTTTTATGGGAAAATCCACAAATAGGTTTTTTTTTGGGGATCCATATGTTTGTTCCTCCAATTATAGAACAGGTCCTATTCTTGTCCGTATTTGCAGTCCGTCTCACGCAGTTTAGGCCCCATGCACACTACATTCCACTGTTTTACGGACCAATTTGGTTCCATTGGCTGTGGACACCGTTTCGTAGCGATTCGGATGGGTGTCCGTGCTGTAGAACCGTGCCGGGAATGATATAATATGTCCTATTTTTTGTATTTTACGGGCCGTGCTCCCATACGAAAGCCACAAGGATGTTTTCAATGGTTTTAAATCAGCAGTTAGAAGGCCCAATCTTAAAGATCGGAGGAATTTGTTACGTTTCAGATATTATGCGCACGCGCTGACCCCTTATAGACTCACATCTTCATTGTCAGCTGAGAACGGCCACATCTGTGGCTGGGTTGTCGCATAGCGGGAAATTAGGCCGCGCAGTTGCCAAATAGAACACACTGGAGGCGCCTACGGACACCAAGCAGCTGCAGATCATACAATTAGTTTATTGTGTGTTCCCTGCTAGTCCTATACTGATCCCATTTCTTCCTATAATGAACCTAAGACCACAACAAAATGGCCGCTGCAGTCTATCCAAAAACGCTACAACACCATGGCCGCCGTGCTAGTGAGGCAAAGGTATTAATGCGCATGCGTGTTTATAAAAATGTGTTGCCGCGGCCATTCTTGATGTGGGCGTGAAGAAAACTTCGTGTGGGACTAGCCAATCACGCTTGGAGAGACAGTCACATGATGTCCGTAAGGCGGAAGTCCTCGTTATGGACTGCGACATCACCGCAAACGACGCTGGAAAGGGAACGGACAACTTCCGGGGTAAATATATGGAGGTCTGAGGAGAAGATAGAAGCGTCCGGTCTGTGGAGGTGCGGGGATATCTGGTGTATATATTAGTGATCTGTATAGGTTGTAGATGTGTATAAGTACGTAGTCCATGTCTAATGTTTATGAGGACACCCGCATCTGCATTGTTATGGGGGCATCTGCATTGTTATGGGGGCATCTGTGGCTTAGACCTTATTGGTGCTATTTTGGGGTAGGTACGAATCTATCACTTTCTATTCTATTTTTTGAGTGGGCAAAAAAACAGCAATACTTCATTGTTAAAATTTATTACGGCTGTCACCGTGCGGGTTAAATAGCGTTATATTAGTTTGGACTTTTACGGACGCGGCGATACCAGTTATTATGTTTATTTATTACTTTAGGGGAAAAAATGAGCACTTTGTTTTATTATTTTTTTTACAAAAAAACTATTTCTTACATTTTTTTTTTTTTCTTCTCCTGAACAAGCGATGGTTTGGTCCCTGGTACCGTACACTGTAATACTTACATATTGGGCTGTATGGTACTATTAACCGCTTCCTATTAATAGGTGTACCAAGATGGCAGATATGGGTCCCTTCATTAGACCCCCAGGCTGCCATGACACCCATGGGTGCCCCGTGATTGTGTTACAGGGTGGCAGATGGTCAGACGGAGGGGACCTCCCCTCTGTCTTACGGCTTAGATGCCACGATGGCTTTTGCGGTTAGGCGGCTGGAATCAGAGTTACGACGCGCGGTGACGTCTCCTGATCAGTAAAATCGGTGCGGCTTGCGGGGCAATAAAAACGGGAAAAGTTTAAATAAACCGGTTACGAGGCTGTATGGTGGCACATAGTCTCGTATGGCTTTGTAGTCGTAATCAGGTGCCCCGTCTAGGAGAGAAAAACTGTTAAAAATCTTCTGTGAAATCGGCGCCTCGTGCGCTTGTAGGACTGTCCTATTCTGGCTGCGTCCAAAACGAAGGCGTAATCCTGCCGCGTGCTTCATCCACGTCCGTATCCGGCACTAGGATCGGTCTCCCGCTGTGCGGCTTCATACTACAGATCCGTGGCTCCGCCCATTCAGGGATCGGTGACTGAGAAATGGACGCACTTCTTTCTTGTAGTGAAGGATCTTCCCGGTTGACGTGTCTCCCCCTCACCACGATTGTTATTTTCCTGACTGACCCAACAACGATGGGCAAGGACAGAAAAGAGATGGCTGGGAGGATATTAAACCTCACCCTGGAGATCATTTGCCTGCTGACCGGAGAGGTGAGGGATTCTGGGAAATAGGTCACATGACATCACACACGTCTATTATCCCCGGAGAATATTATTTATAAGGGACGGAACGTGTAAAAATAAGTTTACAATATCAATACATTAAATGATATTTTGTCATTTACTTTGGCGGTGATAGCGCCCCCTAGATGGGTGGGCATACGTGCGCTTGAATCTACATATACATAGGACCTTATATTTCCTTTCTGAAGGAATCGTCTATTGTGGGGTCACACTTCAAAATAATTCCTTGGAGAAACCCATCGCTCGTCCCGATATCACAACCAGCTTGTATTGATGCGAGAATGTCGGCTCAACGCCTCCCCCCGCTGTCCTTCCTCTCCTGCCTGGGATCTCTGCCACCTCCGCCAGCCGCCGCCCTTCTCCTGGGTGGGCCTAGGCGCTACTTTGGATTCTCGTTGACTCCCGCTTGTCTTTCTCCGCTAGTGAAGCACAGCCAAGCGGGAAAAGAGAAGCGGGTGAGGATCCCAGGCAGTGCCCATGCCGATCCAGTGAAAGGAGGCCAGTGTGCTTTGTCTCCCAAATGGAGGAGGATAAGCAGGAGGCGTCAAGAATCCCAGACCGTGCCCATGCAGGAGAGAGACGGTCTGTGGCTGTGGCCGGAGGGGGCGGGTATCCCAGGCAGTGCCCATCCAGGAGAGAGACGGTCCGTGGCTGTGGCCGGAGGGGGCGGGTATCCCAGGCAGTGCCCATCCAGGAGAGAGGATAGTGGGCCGTAGCAGGAGGGGGCGGGGATCCCAGGCAGTGCCCATCCAGGAGAGCGGATAGTGGACTGGCCTAAGCAGATGGCGACTGGGATCCCAGGCTGGGCCCATTCAAGAGATCAAGGACGGACAATGGGCTGTGTCTCCTAATTAGAGGAGGACAAGCAGGAGGCGGCGGGGATCCTGGGCACATCCATGGCGGAGAGCACAGTGGGCTGTGTCCCAAGTGGGAGGCTGTGGGGATCCCAGTCAGTGCCCGGGCTCGTCCAGGAGAGGGAGGACAGTGGGGCGAGGAGTTGAGCCTGTACTATGCCTGAATACAAGCTGGTCGTCCTTGGGTCAGATGATGTCGGGAAGTGTTCACTGACTGAATGTTTGAGGACACCGTATACGTAAGACCGCAAGGAACTACTTGGAGACGGAGCGGCACAAGCGCAATGTTGTGCGGCTCTGCTGCCCGTCCACAAGCCACCAACGGAGCAGTGGCTACAGAAGATGAAAATTAGAATTTCCTGGATTAGTGGAATAACCCCTTCAATAAAACATGGATATGATCTGAGAGCTGTGGGATTCTGGGAAATATGTTGCATGACATCACGCTAACAGCTGAAGTGATGTCATATGACCTAGTGACCTGGCAGGAGAGGCGCGGGATTCTGGAGATGTATATAATGATATTTATCAGGGACTTTCTTCATACACAGGACTACACCGTAGTGAAGAAGAAATCTGATGAGAGTTCCACTCCCTTCAGCCGTCCCTGTGTGTCAAGAGGGTGGAGCAAGACCAAGAGCCCCATGACACCGCCTCCACCTCACTCAGTGATCCATGATGAGAAGATCCTGGACCTCACCTACAAGATCATTGATCTGCTGACTGGAGAGGTGAAGATGTTGGGAAATGATACGTACAGATCAGTGCATAACAGCCTGTGAGGAGAGGTTTCGTGACAGTCTCATGTGATGCCAGCCAGCACATTAGATTAAATTTGCCCACAAACATTAGCCGAAACTCATCCGGTATCGGCAGCCTCTTAAAGTGTCCCTCCTTTTTATATAATATTACAAATGATGTTCGGCCCTGTTCACGTCTGCGTTCTTTGTTCCGCTATTCTGCTCCATTTATAAGAGCAGAACGACGAGAAAAACGGAAGCGCCCGATCTGTTGGATGGTGGAAACCAACGGCGCCCCATTTACTTGAATGGCTTGTTTCAGGTTTCTGTCATAATGATGGAATCTGCGACGGCTCCTAACGTCTCCTCCGACGCAGATGTGAACACAACCGTATCTCTATCTTGTGCAGTGTAGGGATGCATCGTGCTCCTTCAAACGGTTCAATACCGGTAATTCACGCATTTCGATACTAAGCTGTGCGGCCGCAGTATAGTGACACATGAATGTAGTCAGAGCGGAGCTGCGGGTGTGCTATACAGTCATTGCCCCGCTCCTGACAAGTGTGCGCGTGCGGTCAGCGTGATGTGATGTGATGCGGCCGGCGCTGAAGACAGGACATGGCGGGCGCACTGCAAAACACCCCCATGTTCTGTCTTCAGTGCCGATGCCGCCGCTCATTAGTGCAGCTCTGGCCACATCCCCTCATGCTGAGCGCGCGCACACTTGTTGTCAGGAGCGGGGCGATGGCTGTAACACACAGCCGCAGCCCTACTCTAATGGCGGACATCAGAGAAACCTCATCTCCGCTGCTATTCTTTTGACTGTTTCGATCAAACCTGACCGCCACCGCAGCATTCGTGGGAAAAATTAGAAGAGGAACCCCTGTGACACGATCGAGGGATATACCATATATGGGCAGACAGTCCCGGGTCCAGTGAAGGACCCCAGGACCGTCTGACCATATCCGGTACATTACTATCAGTGTATATATATATATATATATATATACGGTACATTACTATCAGTGTATAGATATATATACAGTACATTACTATCAGTGTGTAGATATATATACAGTACATTACTATCAGTGTATAGATATATATACAGTACATTACTATCAGTGTATAGATATATACAGTACATTACTATCAGTGTATAGATATATATACAGTACATTACTATCAGTGTATAGATATATATACAGTACATTACTATCAGTGTATAGAGATATATACAGTACATTACTATCAGTGTATAGAGATATATACAGTACATTACTATCAGTGTATAGATATATATATACAGTACATTACTATCAGTGTATAGATATATATACAGTACATTACTATCAGTGTATAGATATATATACGGTACATTACTATCAGTGTATAGATATATATACAGTACATTACTATCAGTGTATAGATATATACAGTACATTACTATCAGTGTATAGATACATATACAGTACATTACTATCAGTGTATAGATATATATACAGTACATTACTATCAGTGTATAGATATATACAGTACATTACTATCAGTGTATAGATATATATACAGTACATTACTATCAGTGTATAGATATATATACAGTACATTACTATCAGTGTATAGATATATACAGTACATTACTATCAGTGTATAGATATATATACAGTACATTACTATCAGTGTATAGATATATATACAGTACATTACTATCAGTGTATAGATATATATACAGTACATTACTATCAGTGTATAGATATATATACAGTACATTACTATCAGTGTATAGATATATATATACAGTACATTACTATCAGTGTATAGATATATATATACAGTACATTACTATCAGTGTATAGATATATATACAGTACATTACTATCAGTGTATAGATATATATATACAGTACATTACTATCAGTGTATAGATATATATACAGTACATTACTATCAGTGTATAGATATATATACAGTACATTACTATCAGTGTATAGATATATATACAGTACATTACTATCAGTGTATAGATATATATATACAGTACATTACTATCAGTGTATAGATATATATACAGTACATTACTATCAGTGTATAGATATATATACAGTACATTACTATCAGTGTATAGATATATATACAGTACATTACTATCAGTGTATAGATATATACAGTACATTACTATCAGTGTATAGATATATATACAGTACATTACTATCAGTGTATAGATATATATATACAGTACATTACTATCAGTGTATAGATATATATACAGTACATTACTATCAGTGTATAGATATATATACAGTACATTACTATCAGTGTATAGATATATATACAGTACATTACTATCAGTGTATAGATATATATACGGTACATTACTATCAGTGTATAGATATATATACGGTACATTACTATCAGTGTATAGATATATATACGGTACATTACTATCAGTGTATAGATATATATACAGTACATTACTATCAGTGTATAGATATATATATACAGTACATTACTATCAGTGTATAGATATATATATAGTACATTACTATCAGTGTATAGATATATATACAGTACATTACTATCAGTGTATAGATATATATACAGTACATTACTATCAGTGTATAGATATATATACAGTACATTACTATCAGTGTATAGATATATATACAGTACATTACTATCAGTGTATAGATATATATATACAGTACATTACTATCAGTGTATAGATATATATACAGTACATTACTATCAGTGTATAGATATATATACAGTACATTACTATCAGTGTATAGATATATACAGTACATTACTATCAGTGTATAGATATATATATACAGTACATTACTATCAGTGTATATATATATATATATATATATACGGTACATTACTATCAGTGTATAGATATATATACAGTACATTACTATCAGTGTATAGATATATATATAGTACATTACTATCAGTGTATAGATATATATACAGTACATTACTATCAGTGTATAGATATATATACAGTACATTACTATCAGTGTATAGATATATATACAGTACATTACTATCAGTGTATAGATATATATACAGTACATTACTATCAGTGTATAGATATATATATACAGTACATTACTATCAGTGTATAGATATATATACAGTACATTACTATCAGTGTATAGATATATATACAGTACATTACTATCAGTGTATAGATATATACAGTACATTACTATCAGTGTATAGATATATATATACAGTACATTACTATCAGTGTATATATATATATATATATATATATACGGTACATTACTATCAGTGTATAGATATATATACAGTACATTACTATCAGTGTATAGATATATATACAGTACATTACTATCAGTGTATAGATATATATATACAGTACATTACTATCAGTGTATAGATATATATACAGTACATTACTATCAGTGTATAGATATATATACAGTACATTACTATCAGTGTATAGATATATATACAGTACATTACTATCAGTGTATAGATATATATACAGTACATTACTATCAGTGTATAGATATATATACAGTACATTACTATCAGTGTATAGATATATATACAGTACATTACTATCAGTGTATAGATATATATACAGTACATTACTATCAGTGTGTAGATATATATACAGTACATTACTATCAGTGTATAGATATATATACAGTACATTACTATCAGTGTGTAGATATATATACAGTACATTACTATCAGTGTATAGATATATATATACAGTACATTACTATCAGTGTATAGATATATATACAGTACATTACTATCAGTGTATAGATATATATACGGTACATTACTATCAGTGTATAGATATATATACAGTACATTACTATCAGTGTATAGATATATATACAGTACATTACTATCAGTGTATAGATATATATATACAGTACATTACTATCAGTGTATAGATATATATATATACAGTACATTACTATCAGTGTATAGATATGTATACAGTACATTACTATCAGTGTATAGATATATATACAGTACATTACTATCAGTGTATAGATATATATACAGTACATTACTATCAGTGTATAGATATATATATACAGTACATTACTATCAGTGTATAGATATATATACAGTACATTACTATCAGTGTATAGATATATATACAGTACATTACTATCAGTGTATAGATATATATATACAGTACATTACTATCAGTGTATAGATATATATACACAGTACATTACTATCAGTGTATAGATATATATACAGTACATTACTATCAGTGTATAGATATATATATATACAGTACATTACTATCAGTGTATAGATATGTATACAGTACATTACTATCAGTGTATAGATATATATACAGTACATTACTATCAGTGTATAGATATATATATACAGTACATTACTATCAGTGTATAGATATATATATATACAGTACATTACTATCAGTGTATAGATATGTATACAGTACATTACTATCAGTGTATAGATATATATACAGTACATTACTATCAGTGTATAGATATATATACAGTACATTACTATCAGTGTATAGATATATATACAGTACATTACTATCAGTGTATAGATATATATATACAGTACATTACTATCAGTGTATAGATATATATACACAGTACATTACTATCAGTGTATAGATATATATACAGTACATTACTATCAGTGTATAGATATATATATATACAGTACATTACTATCAGTGTATAGATATGTATACAGTACATTACTATCAGTGTATAGATATATATACAGTACATTACTATCAGTGTATAGATATATATACAGTACATTACTATCAGTGTATAGATATATATATACAGTACATTACTATCAGTGTATAGATATATATACAGTACATTACTATCAGTGTATAGATATATATACAGTACATTACTATCAGTGTATAGATATATATACAGTACATTACTATCAGTGTATAGATATATATACAGTACATTACTATCAGTGTATAGATATATATACAGTACATTACTATCAGTGTATAGATATATATACAGTACATTACTATCAGTGTATAGATATATATACAGTACATTACTATCAGTGTGTAGATATATATACAGTACATTACTATCAGTGTATAGATATATATACAGTACATTACTATCAGTGTGTAGATATATATACAGTACATTACTATCAGTGTATAGATATATATATACAGTACATTACTATCAGTGTATAGATATATATACAGTACATTACTATCAGTGTATAGATATATATACGGTACATTACTATCAGTGTATAGATATATATACGGTACATTACTATCAGTGTATAGATATATATACGGTACATTACTATCAGTGTATAGATATATATATACAGTACATTACTATCAGTGTATAGATATATATACAGTACATTACTATCAGTGTATAGATATATATACGGTACATTACTATCAGTGTATAGATATATATACGGTACATTACTATCAGTGTATAGATATATATACGGTACATTACTATCAGTGTATAGATATATATACGGTACATTACTATCAGTGTATAGATATATACAGTACATTACTATCAGTGTATAGATATATATACAGTACATTACTATCAGTGTATAGATATATATACAGTACATTACTATCAGTGTATAGATATATATATACAGTACATTACTATCAGTGTATAGATATATATACAGTACATTACTATCAGTGTATAGATATATATACAGTACATTACTATCAGTGTATAGATATATATACAGTACATTACTATCAGTGTATAGATATATATACAGTACATTACTATCGGTGTATAGATATATATACAGTACATTACTATCAGTGTATAGATATATATACAGTACATTACTATCAGTGTATAGATATATATACAGTACATTACTATCAGTGTGTAGATATATATACAGTACATTACTATCAGTGTATAGATATATATACAGTACATTACTATCAGTGTATAGATATATATACAGTACATTACTATCAGTGTATAGATATATATACAGTACATTACTATCAGTGTATAGATATATATACAGTACATTACTATCAGTGTATAGATATATATACAGTACATTACTATCAGTGTATAGATATATATACAGTACATTACTATCAGTGTATAGATATATATACAGTACATTACTATCAGTGTATAGATATATATACAGTACATTACTATCAGTGTATAGATATATATACAGTACATTACTATCAGTGTATAGATATATATACAGTACATTACTATCAGTGTATAGATATATATATATACAGTACATTACTATCAGTGTATAGATATATATATATACAGTACATTACTATCAGTGTATAGATATATATATATACAGTACATTACTATCAGTGTATAGATATATATACAGTACATTACTATCAGTGTATAGATATATATATACAGTACATTACTATCAGTGTATAGATATATATATACAGTACATTACTATCAGTGTATAGATATATATATACAGTACATTACTATCAGTGTATAGATATATATATACAGTACATTACTATCAGTGTATAGATATATATATAGTACATTACTATCAGTGTATAGATATATATACAGTACATTACTATCAGTGTATAGATATATATATATACAGTACATTACTATCAGTGTATAGATATGTATACAGTACATTACTATCAGTGTATAGATATATATACAGTACATTACTATCAGTGTATAGATATATATACAGTACATTACTATCAGTGTATAGATATATATATACAGTACATTACTATCAGTGTATAGATATATATACAGTACATTACTATCAGTGTATAGATATATATACAGTACATTACTATCAGTGTATAGATATATATATACAGTACATTACTATCAGTGTATAGATATATATACACAGTACATTACTATCAGTGTATAGATATATATACAGTACATTACTATCAGTGTATAGATATATATACAGTACATTACTATCAGTGTATAGATATATATACAGTACATTACTATCAGTGTATAGATATATATACAGTACATTACTATCAGTGTATAGATATATATACAGTACATTACTATCAGTGTATAGATATATATACAGTACATTACTATCAGTGTATAGATATATATACAGTACATTACTATCAGTGTATAGATATATATACAGTACATTACTATCAGTGTATAGATATATATACAGTACATTACTATCAGTGTATAGATATATATACAGTACATTACTATCAGTGTATAGATATATATACAGTACATTACTATCAGTGTATAGATATATATACACAGTACATTACTATCAGTGTATAGATATATATACAGTACATTACTATCAGTGTATAGATATATATACAGTACATTACTATCAGTGTATAGATATATATACAGTACATTACTATCAGTGTATAGATATATATACAGTACATTACTATCAGTGTATAGATATATATACAGTACATTACTATCAGTGTATAGATATATATACAGTACATTACTATCAGTGTATAGATATATATACAGTACATTACTATCAGTGTATAGATATATATACACAGTACATTACTATCAGTGTATAGATATATATACAGTACATTACTATCAGTGTATAGATATATATACAGTACATTACTATCAGTGTATAGATATATATACAGTACATTACTATCAGTGTATAGATATATATACAGTACATTACTATCAGTGTATAGATATATATACAGTACATTACTATCAGTGTATAGATATATATACAGTACATTACTATCAGTGTATAGATATATATACAGTACATTACTATCAGTGTATAGATATATATACAGTACATTACTATCAGTGTATAGATATATATACACAGTACATTACTATCAGTGTATAGATATATATACAGTACATTACTATCAGTGTATAGATATATATACAGTACATTACTATCAGTGTATAGATATATACAGTACATTACTATCAGTGTATAGATATATATACAGTACATTACTATCAGTGTATAGATATATATACAGTACATTACTATCAGTGTATAGATATATATACAGTACATTACTATCAGTGTATAGATATATATACAGTACATTACTATCAGTGTATAGATATATATACAGTACATTACTATCAGTGTATAGATATATATACAGTACATTACTATCAGTGTATAGAGATATATACAGTACATTACTATCAGTGTATAGATATATATACAGTACATTACTATCAGTGTATAGATATATATACAGTACATTACTATCAGTGTATAGATATATATACAGTACATTACTATCAGTGTATAGATATATATACAGTACATTACTATCAGTGTATAGATATATATACAGTACATTACTATCAGTGTATAGATATATATACAGTACATTACTATCAGTGTATAGATATATATACAGTACATTACTATCAGTGTATAGATATATACAGTACATTACTATCAGTGTATAGATATATATACAGTACATTACTATCAGTGTATAGATATATATACAGTACATTACTATCAGTGTATAGATATATATACAGTACATTACTATCAGTGCATAAAAATCTCGGTAAGTCTAAGATTTATTTTTTTCTGAGTTGTTGAGATTTTTGATGCTACTGTGGATTTCCTGCAGTGAAATCCGTTAGGGATAATCCGCAGTGTTTACGCCACGTATGAACCTGGCCGTAGAGTGTTAACCTATAAGTGCTATTGAAATCTGTGTGACGTGAAGGAAATTTCCTAGAACGAATACTTGTTACAACACCGGAAAGGAGATCGTAGTCTGATCGCTGGGACCTCCCCCCTCCCTGAACCACAGTGAGGAGGACATTGAGCAGAGCGGCGGTCAAGCTTGCACGTTACCGCTCCATTGAAAGCCTATGGGTATGACGGAAATGGGAATTTCCATCAATTCCATAGACGTTGAATGGAGCGGCAGGCACACGCTCAACCGGCCCTCCATTCAATGTCCTCACATCAAAAAATATAGGGGCAGATTTACTAAGATTTAGACCGCGCAACCTTAGACCGCGCAGTTAGAACATGCGCCAAATTTTCACCGCGGTGCGAGAGCATTTCATGTCAGGAGGGACAAGCGCTCTTCGTCTGGCCATGCGTCTGAGGGCCGGACAGCTCGGGTTGTAGGTGTCACATGTATACTCTGTCAGAGCGATCCTGCTCTCGTGTTCGGGCTCAGCCCATTAACAATTGTCATATATATAGATATGGTTTCAAAAAGTTTTGTTTTTCCCCATTGTCTTCTAAATTGTACATTATTTGTCTACAAATGAAAATAGGGTGAAGATCTGATCAATATTAAAGTCGAGGCTTTATCGGGAGATGAAGAGACGTGTCTGGGGTGTGACGAGCAGTCGGAGAAGGACGTTCCTCTAGATATCAGCACAGGTGATGACCGGTCAATACAGAAGAGGAGTCCCGTATACTCCACACTCAGTCACTACAACAGTCTCTTATTTTACACCGTTTTCTATCGGTAAGATCTGCCTAGTGATAAAGTCAGGACCATCAGCCTCTGTTCACATGCCTTCATTACTCCTCTCATTGTGTCCTAGCAGTTGATGGGTGAGTCCCCGTGCCCACGACCATGCCCGTAATTACGATCCGTGATTATGAAGTATGGAAGCATGGTCCTAAAAAGGTTCCATCAGATGCATATATAGGGTAGATGTATGGATAGAAATCTATACAATTTGTGCGATGTATTAAAACAACGTAGTGCTGTCGTTTTCTTCTGGCAGTGAGTCTCTCCCTTTCTTCTCCTCACAAAGTGTGAGGAGAAGAGATTCGCTACCGAGGTATTCAAAATGATTACTGATGTAATCGCTGCGATACGTTGTCACATGATCAGGGACCACACAGATTGGTCCCCGCTCTCAGCCCAGTGCCCAGGGTTGGTGCAAACTGCGAGGGCACAGGGCTGTGTGCATGCGATCCCTGAATTGCCGCCGTAAATATGTAATGCGAGAGGCATCGCGGACCAGAGCCGTCTAACGTAAATAGACAGCAGGCGGTCCCGAACCAGTTAAAGGAAGAATCAGTTTTGAGGGTCACCCCCGAAACGACCATCATCTGAATATAACCACATATAAAAAGTATTCAGTCCATGTGTGTCTCTCCTACAGATGGATCCAGTAACAGAAATACACCAGCGAGATGTTCCAGTCCTCTGGAGTCCCCAGAAGAACATGAGAGTTTCCTGCAGGATCATCAGGTAGATCTGTAGGGTGTGAAGAAGGAGCATTGTGGGCCTTTTCCTTTTTATTCTCAACTTTCTCCAGTTTTTTTTGTATAGAACGGGACGTGAAACACTTGTGAGTCTGAGTTACCCAACTACTTGTTGCTATTTTTTACTTATGGCTGGTCGGTAGTTTTTATACCTTTTTGATGTTCCATAAGGGTTGCTTTTCTGTCTTCTGAATTATACGTTATTTGCCCGTATACTGAATCAGGGGCAAGATCTGACTATTAAAGTTGAAGATATATCTGTAGAAGAAGAGATGTATATGAAGGGTTACCGGCAGTGTAAGGAAGAGGAAATTCCTGTAGACATCAGCCCAGGTGAGTCTTTTAAAGAGGCTGTCACCACATTATAAGTGCACTATCTTGTACATGATGTGATCGGCGCTGTAATGTAGATAACAGTGGTCCTAGTAATAAAGAGGCTGTCACCACATTATAAGTGGCCTATATTGTACATGATGCGATCGGCGCTGTAATGTAGAGAACAGTGGTCCTAGTAATAAAGAGGCTGTCACCACATTATAAGTGGCCTATATTGTACATGATGTGATCGGCGCTGTAATGTGGATAACAGTGGTCCTAGTAATAAAGAGGCTCTGTCACCACATTATAAGTGCCCTATATTGTACATGATGTGATCGGTGCTGTAATGTAGATTACACCAGTGGTTTTTATTTAGAAAAACGATCATTTATGACGGAGTTATGACCTTTATTAGCTTTATGCTAATGAGTTTCTCAATGGACAACTGGGCGTGTTTTACTATATGGCCAAGTGGGCGTTGTACAGAGGAGTGTATGACGCTGACCAATCGGTGACCAATCAGCGTCATACACTTCTCCCCATTCATTTACTCTGCAGATAGAGATATAGCTATATCACTATGTGCTGCCACATACACACACTATAACATTACTGCAGTGTCCTGACAATGAATATACATTACCTCCAGCCAGGACGTGTATTCAGAATCCTGACACTTCTGTAGCGTCTCTGTGAATGACCGCTCTGAGATCTCGCTGTGAATGAGTTTACAGCATAATCTCGCGAGACTACGCCTGCTATGCTGTAACTCAGAGGATTCTGTGAGTTACTCGCGTTTTACGAGGCATCAATTACGGCCATAATTTGGAATCAATGAAAAACGGCTCAAATTACGTCCCAAGAAGTGTCCTGCACTTCTTTTGACGAGCCGTGTTTTTTATGCGTCGTCTTTTGACAGCGATGCGTAAATGACAGGTTGTCGGCACAGTACGTCGGCAAACCCATTCAAATGAATGGGCAGATGTTTGCCGACGTATTGGAGCCGTGTTTTCAGACGTAAATCGAGGCGTAAAACGCCTCGTTTACGTCTGAAAATAGGTCGTGTGAACCCAGCCTTAGGGCTGATTCAGACGAACGTGTTTTGCGTCCGTGCCGGCCGCGTGCTTTTCACGCGGCTCGCGCGGACCTAGAGAAGTCTATGGGGCAGTGCAGACAGTCCGTGAGTTTTGCGCAGCGTTAGTCCACTGCGTAAAACACGCGACATGTTCTCTGTGTCGGCGTTTTTCGCGCATCACACACCCATTGAAGTCCAACACACGGACTACACACCAATCAGCTCTTCCGGCTGCCTCCGGGCACCTGGAAGCTATGCAGGGTCGGTTCCAGAAGCAGAAGGCTCCGACCACTGTATGGTGGGAGTGCTTTTTTGCGTTCCTTGCTTTGTTTTTTTGCGTTCCTTGCTTTTTCGTTTTGCGTTCCTTGCTTTTTTTTCTTTTTGCGTTCTTTGCTTTTTTTGCGTTCCTTGCTTTTTTTTGCGTTGTTTGCTATTTTTGCGTTCCCTGCTTTTATGCACCATGGAGAATCAGAGTTAGAGCACCATAGAAGGCTTTGGTGCTATAACTCCGGTTTTCGTGTACGGTGGAAGAACCAAGTGTTGCGTTCATGATATGGCCTATCTTGTACATGATGTGATCTGCACTGTAATGTAGATAACAGTGGTCCTAGTAATAAAGAGGCTCTGTCACCACATTATAAGTGGCTTATATTGTACATGATGTGATCGGCGCTGTAATGTAGATAACAGTGGTCCTAGTAATAAAGAGGCTCTGTCACCTCATTATAAGTGGCCTATATTGTACATGATGTGATCGGTGCTGTAATGTAGATAACAGTGGTCCTAGTAATAAAGAGGCTGTCACCACATTATAAGTGCCCTATATTGTACATGATGTGATCGGTGCTGTAATGTAGATAACAGTGGTCCTAGTAATAAAGAGGCTGTCACCACATTATAAGTGCCCTGTCTTGTACATGATGTGATCATCAATGGTGTCCTGCAGGGTCTCCTCTGTAGTCTGTGGCGGGACAGCAGGGGATCTCTGCACTGGCACCATTCAGGTAAAATAATATGTGGGGCCTTGGCGAGGTTTGTGAATTTTGGGTTTTTGCCTGGAGTAACTCTTTAAGATAAGATTGGGTAATTTGGATGTTTTGCAACAAAGAATTTGCTATCTCGATGAGGGACTGGAAACTTTATCTCCAGCCGAACAGAAATCTTTCCAGTTGGAATGTTTGTTTTTTGGAATTTTTTTCACCCAAAAAATACAGTAGATATTAATGCAAGAATCTATTTTTTTCCAGCAGATGACTGCGCCAGGAATTTAGAAGATCAAATTATTTTACTTCCAGATTTTGAAGCAGAAGATTTTGATATCCCAGAGGATAATTCTAGAAAACGTCGTATTACGCCCAATACATCTGTATTCCTCCACAGGCCAGAGCTTTCATCTGACGGACCTTTTCCTGAGCCGTCACAGATTGCCAACGATCGTGTGGGACACAGCAGAGGTAAAATATTTCCCTGTTCTGTATGTGGGAAACTGTTTAAGAAGAACTCGAGTCTTTCTATGCACATGAGAATTCATAGTAACGAGCGGCCGTTTTCATGTTTAGAATGCGGGAAATGTTTTACCCAGAATTCAATTCTTGTTGAACATCAGAGAATTCATACGGGAGAGAAGCCATTTTCGTGTTCAGAATGTGGGAAATATTTTTCCCAGAGGTCGGCTCTTGTTAAGCACGAGAGGAGTCACACAGGGGAGAAACCATTCGCGTGTCTGGATTGTTGGAAATGTTTTACGCGGAAAGATCATCTTGAGAGACATCAAAGGATTCACAGAGACGAGAGGCCGTTTTCCTGTTCTGAATGCGGGAAATGTTTTACTCGGATATCGGTTCTGGTTGCGCATCAGAGAATTCACACAGGGGAGAAGCCATATTCCTGTTCGGAGTGCGGAAAATGTTTTACCTATAAATCCGTTCTCATTGAACACGAGAAAACCCACACGGGGGAGAAACCATTTTCATGTTCAGAATGTGGAAAAAGTTTTGCCCAGAAATCAACTGTTGTGGCGCATCAGAGAATTCACACGGGAGAGAAGCCCTTTTCGTGTTCTGAATGCGGGAAACGTTTTAGTCTAAAATCCGGTCTTGTTAGACATCAGAAAACTCACGCAGAGGAGAAGCCATATTCCTGTTCAGAATGCGGGAAATGTTTTAATCTAAAATCAGACGACATCATACATCATAAAACTTTCACAGGGGGAAATTCTCTTAAAGAGCAGCTGGTAAAATGCTATATTTGTATGTTCTTGCCTAAATCATGATGGAGCGCTCCAATAAAGATCCTTTGGCTCGTTTCTTCTAATAACGTACATCATAGTCTTCATAAATGTCATTTATGCTTCAGAAGAAGAAAAAGCCTCATATGAATATTAGGGTCTCCTCCGTTCTCAATACCTTAGACTATATTATGTAACGTTTTCTCTGTATATTGTTTTTTTGGGTGTTTTTTGTTTTTTTTCCTTCATATATTCTACTCACCACCAGTGAACATGATTGGTCAAAGCTGTAGTATCCCCACTATTTCATACTTTTTTTTTACATTAAGTCCAGTTTATCTATTTTATTTGTCAGGCTTCTAGCGTTGGTTAGCATACAAATGTAGAAATTTTTTGGTCATTTTTTAATTTAGACCTAAAGGGGTTTTCCCACTAACACATGTATCCCCTATCCACAGGTTAGAGGATATATGTGTTATCGCTGGGGGTCCGGCTGCTGGGATCCGCAGTCATGAGGAGAAAAGGGACCGAAAGTCCCCCTAGGGTGCTCCATGAGAGAGCTCGACCAGCGCTCCATTTAATTCTATGGAGCTGCCGGAGACGGTGGTCCTAGAAGTCGTATCGAAATGAATGGAGCGCTGGCCGAGCTGTCTCATGGAGCACTTCGGGAGACTCTCAGTCCCCTGTTCTCCTCGTCCTGTGGATAGGGGTACAGGTGTTTTGTGGGAAATCTCTTTTATTAACTTCTCAGCTCTCCACCTGTTCCACCCGCAGTTTTATTAAGAAGTCCCATTTCTCAATGTAAACTGTCTTGCCCTTTTACGTATGTAGTTGCCCTCCCCTTATCCCTAGTTTAAACACTCCTCCTACCTCCTAGCCGTCCTTTCCCCAAGCACGGCTGCCCCCTCCCCGTTCAGATGCAGCCTATCCCTACAGAAGAGCCGTTCGCCAACAGTTCTGCAAGGACCTAAATTCTGGAGCATGCGTTCCCTTGACTGTCAGAGGAGGTGTCTCGCTGCCGCAGTGCTACTCCTGAGCTGAAACTCGTTGGGGTGTGCCAGATGGAGACTATGCTGACACCCTTCCCTCGACCCCACTGTTAGATCGAGGACCTTCCCAATGTGCAGCATGCACACGTTTTGCACAGTAGACCGCACCCTCAAACGGCTGTTCAAGAACTGTATACATTGCACCCTGGACAGTATTGTTAAATACGGAGCACGTTGTTACTAGTGGGGACGTCACGGGTTCAGTAGCTGAAAACAAGGTAATTATTACAAGTAAGTGGAGACATACAGTGAAAAGATGCCAGGAAATTCATTTTTACTATTTAAATATTACATTATTGGAGATAAAATCCCAATACAGTCAAGCAATAAAGGCCTATAAATACAAATGTCGCTTCATTTTCCCTTTTAATCTCTAAATGGTCCTCTGAGAGATCTAGTCTTTGTATAGTGATTTTGTGTGTATCCTGGGATTAGTAGTTCCACTGGTTTGTTTGCCTTTCCTATGCGTTTGGTCGGCTGCCAAGCTGTTGTCTTACCCTGCTCTGAATTACCAGCTTAGAATTGTAACACATGAATGTGGTCAGAGCGAGTCTGCGGCTGTGTAATACATGTCATACAGCCATTGCCCCGCTCCTGACAAGCGTGTGCATGCAGCGTGATGTGATGCGACCAGCGCTGCACTAATGATTGCCGGCACTGAAGACAGAACATGGCGGGCGCACTACAAAACACCCCCGAGTTCTCTATCTTCAGTGCCTGCGCCGCCGCTCATTAGTGCAGCGCTGACCGCATCACCTCATACTGACCGCACACACACTTCTTGTCAGGAGCGGGGCAATGGCTGTATTACACTGCCGCAGCCCCGCTCTAATGGCGGAGATCAGAGAAACCTCATCTCCTCCGCTAATCCCTTGAATACTTCAATGAAAGCTGACCACCACCGCAGCATTCAAAGGGTAAATAAGAAGGGGGGATTCCCTATGATGCGATTGAGGGACATAACATATATGGGCAGACAGCCCAGGGTCCGTTGAAGTACCCCAGGGCTGTCTGATCATATTTCCTGTTGTTAGGACATACTGAGGATAGCGATTGTCTGGTGTTGCGGTTTTGAGCACCACCAGCTGTGTAACAGTTTGACAGGTATTGACCCGGTCAGGTCATTGGCGCCAATCAAGACCTACAAGTACAGATGGAAGAAGGGGGAGAACTCTTAAGGTAAGAACGAGTGCGGGAATCCAGTGCTTGTGGAAACTACTGGGTATCGTGGAGGGATGGGCTCACAGAAGGTATTGGCAGTTTTCTTCTTTATAAGCCTAAGAGGAGAGGAAGACCTTACTAAAGCTTTTGTGATCAGGGTGTTGAAGGGTTGGGCAAGGGCTCAGCCAAGACGCGAGGAGCAGAACGTTGGCGTCCCTGTATCGTGGCACTGCACAGTTTGGTGGTGGATCACGGCGAGTTTACCACTAGCTACACGGCGTGGTGACATCACACTTGGGGGGGGGGGTTCCCCAGAATGATCTGGGCCTGGGCAGACACGAAGGCCAGACACGGTCCACTCGGTGCCTGGGGGGGCAGCCGTGGAAAAGGGGCAGCAGCTCGGGAAGTCCTACGCTGTATTTCATGTGGTAATGTTAAACAGGCTGTCACCACATTATAAGTGCCCTATCTTGTACATGATGTGATCGGCGCTGTAATGTAGATAACAGTGGTCCTAGTAATAAAGAGGCTCTGTCACCACATTATAAGTGGCCTATCTTGTACATGATGTGATCGGCGCTGTAATGTAGATTACAGCAGTGTTTTTTATTTAGAAAAACAATCATTTTTGACGGACTTATGACCTATTTTAGCTTTATGCTAATGAGTTTCTCAATGGACAACTGGGCGTGTTTTACTATATGACCAAGTGGGCGTTGTGGAGAGAAGTGTATGACGCTGACCAATCAGCGTCATACACTTCTCTCCATTCATTTACACAGCACATAGTGATATAGCTATATCGCTATGTGCAGCCACATACACACACTATAACATTACTGCAGTGTCCTGACAATGAATATACATTACCTCCAGCCTGGACGGCATGTGCATTCAGAATCCTGACCACTTCTCTGCGATTTACAGCACAGCGAGATCTCGCTGTAAATGACAGTTTACAGCGTAATCTCGCGAGACTACGCCTGCTATGCTGTAAATCACAGAGACGCTACAGAAGTGTCAGGATTCTGAATAGACAATAGACATCACGTTCTGGCTGGAGGTGATGTATATTCATTGTCAGGACACTGCAGTAATGTTATAGTGTGTGTATGTGGCTGCACATAGCGATATAGCTATATCACTATGTGCTGTGTAAATGAATGGAGAGAAGTGTATGACGCTGATTGGTCAGCGTCATACACTCCTCTGTACAACGCCCACTTGGTCTAAAGTAAAAACACGCCCAGTTGTCCATTGAGAAACTCATTAGCATAAATCTAATATAGGTCATAACTCGGTCAAAAATGATCGTTTTTCTAAATAAAAAACACTGCTGTAATCTAATTTACAGCTCCGATCACATCATGTACAAGATAGGCCACATCTTTTTGCCATGATTAAGAGCACGGTAAGTGCTTGAAACGCGTAGGCTCGGGCAACAGCCCGCAACCACCACACATCTTGGGACTGCGTCTCCTTTCAATTTTTAATGTCATTTCTCCAATAAAGGTGGGAATATCTTTTCCTTTTTAACAAGAGCACGACTCAGCGCTGGATCATTTTTTCCTTTTCCTGTACAATATAGGCCACTTATAATGTGGTGACAGAGCCTCTTTATTACTAGGACCACTGTTATCTACATTACAGCGCCGATCACATAATGTACAAGATAGGGCACTTATAATGTGGTGACAGAGCCTCTATTACTAGGACCACTGTTATCTACATTACAGCGCCGATCACATCATGTACAATATAGGGCACTTATAATGTGGTGACAGCCTCTATTACTAGGACCACTGTTATCTACATTACAGCGCCGATCACATCATGTACAATATAGGCCACTTATAATGTGGTGACAATTATTTTTAAGATCTGTCACTACGGGATTGGCATGTGCACACCTTATGATGTAACTACGCCCCAAACTAACTACCTGTGCAATACCCCTGAGAAACTGAACACTGTAAATGTTACAATGTATCCATCAAACACAATGTATTTAACTTCTTATAAAAACAGATACAGCTACAATGTACAAGCAATAACACTGATCTGACCTGGTCTCAAGTACAAAAAACAGCAATGTGTGCAGGTAATTATTTCAGGATACACAAATACTTTTCCACTTAAACTTGGGTCACACACTTAAATGGACACTAAGGGTATGTTCACATGGCAGTAATAACATGTTGAGGCACTTTTCGCCACGTCCATTACGGACGTAAATGGAGCTGTTTTTCCATGGAGTCCATGGAAAACGGCTCTATTTACGTCTGAAGAAGTGACAGGCACTTCTTTGACGCGGGCATCTTTTTTTTACGCCCCGCCTATTGACAGCGGGGCGTAAAAAAAAATGACTGTCGGAACAGAACATGAATGGGCAGATGTTTGCCGACACTATTGAGGCGCTTTTTCGGACGTAATTGGGCTAAACCGCCTGAATTACGTCCGTAAATAGTGTGTGTGAACCCAGCCTTACTTTTCAAACAATTTATGCTAATCTGATAGTATACCTGATATAACTCAAATTTGTCATGTACTTCCTGTTAAAGGGAATGTGTTGCCAGCAAAACATGTTTTTTTTTTTTTAGTTAAACAATTCGTGTGTAGGTGATTAAACATTGTTCTAATTATTATTTTTTTCACGAGTAGGTTTACATACAGTAGTAAACACACACTGAAACACAAACATACATAGAAATCCCTTACCTGCTCCAGTCGCCGCCGGTCCATCCGCTCCGTCTGCTGCCGCTGCTCCATGTGCACAAGTCCGGAAGCCGCGACCGGAAGTAGTAATATTACTGTCCGGCCGCGACTTCCGGTCCACAGGAAAATGGTGCCGGACGGCGCGCATTTCAAATTGAACTGTGTGGGAGCGGTGCATGCGCCGTTCCCACACAGCGGCGTACATGATAGTGGATGGAACGGGCCCCGTTCGCAGTCCCTATGGGACTGGAGCTGCCATATTCCATGTCTGTATGTGTCGTTAATCGACACATACAGAAATGGAAAAAAAAATGGCAGCCCCCATAGGGAAGAAAAAGTGTAAAAATAAAAAAAAGTAACACAAACACACAAATTAATCCAAATGTTTTTAATAAAGCACTAACATCTTTAACATATTTAAAAAAAATTGTGGTGACACTGTTCCTTTAATATGTAGTTGTTTTGTACATGCCACTAGGTGTCTCCCTTCCTGTAATCTGCTCTCTACTCCCTGTCCAGTAAAATCCATCCCTAGTTACAGTGGAGAAGGTTGCAGGACTGTCTCTTCACAGCCTGCCCATAGAAGTCTGTGGACAGGAGAGGAGGGAGCAGAGAGAGACAGACGCTGCTGCCCATAGAAGTCTGAGGCAGAGGGAGCAAGGAGACCTAAACGCTGCTCATAGAAGTCTGGAAAAAGGAGGGAGAGCAGGAGGGTGGTTCAGGGAGAGAGACACAAACACTGCCTATAGAAGTCTATAGAGAGGTGAGGGGGAGAGCAGGAGGAGGGAACAGGGAGAGAGAGAAAGAGACACAGAAGCAGACTCTGTCCATAGAAGTCTATGGAGGGAGCGGAGGTTGAGATACAGACGTGCTGCATCTGCTAGAAAGTCGTTTTCTGATGTGAGGCGCGAGTTGTGATGAATTTTGAACCTCCATGTGCCTCATTAATAGTAATTAACCCCGTCATGTTCCACAGTCATAATGGACAACATTGGGTAAATGTGTGAGGTTTATGATGGGGTTAATTACTTATAACACCTTAAAGGGAATGTGTCGCTAGAAATTGTTTATTTTTTTTTCGTTAAACAGTTATTATATACATGATTAGACATTGTTCTAATTTTTTACATTTTTCACAAGTCAGAAAATATAAATTGGATTCTAATTTATAACGTTTCCCTGTGCTGGTCACTAGAGGGAGCAATTCCCAAAATTTCAGCATTGGCATGTGGTGAAGCAACCACATTGCTTTATTGGAGAAGACACACTCGCTCTAGTGGCCTCAAACAATCCCCCCTCCCTTATTCTGGCTAGTGCCATCAGAAAGGAGGGGGTTGAATGTTCAAACCTCCTACACTGTGCCGCCATTTTTTGAGCGAATGCACAGTGTAGGAGGATTAGATACAGTGGTAATCACACACGGACATACACAGACATAAACTTACTTGCTCCTGCCGCCGCCGGTCCGTCCGCTCCTAGTGCTTGCTTCTTTTTTATAAATTCTTTTATTTGTCATTTTCTTTTTTTTTATATTACCAATCGTACAGAATATACACAACATAGTGCGAAAAAAGGCAATGAAAAACAGTTAACGGATCACAGGTCAGTTATCGGCCTCACATAAGTACGTGGGGTCACCTGAAAGTACCATGTCGCTAAATACAGTTAATTAGGGAATCTCCGATATGCACCCTGAACCTGCAGCCGTGCATGATATATCCTGAGTGCGCACAGGGGCATTAAACGAGAAGAGAGATGCAGAGACAGAAAGAAGGAGAGGCAAAATAGTGAGGAAGGAAATGGGGGGAGAAAACAAGAAATAGGGGAAGGGGGGGGGAGCTGACCTGACATACCGGATCTAGACGGGAATTCACGAGGCCATGATGGTTTTATATTCCTCGGTCGTTTGGAAACGAATCTATTCACGCCATGTTTTTAGGAAGGAGGCATGAGTCCCCTTCATTGATGCCGTGAGGTCCTCCATTCTCATGATTTCCTGGATCTTACCGAACCACATGCCCACCGTCGGCGGACCGGACTGTCTCCACAGTGCAGGAACACATGCCCTAGCAGCGTTTACCAAGTGACGAACTACCGAACGTCTATACGAGGGCAGTGGGACCTTGCACAAATGAAGCAGGAAGAGGCCCGGAGATCGCGAGAGAGGATAATCCGTGAACTTTGAGGAAATACGCCACACCTCGGACCAGAACCCAGTCAGGAGTGGGCAATCCCAGAAAATATGCATGATTGTACCCACTTGGTCCCCACATCTCCAGCATAATGGCGAGGCCGCCGGGATCATTACATGCAATCTGGAAGGCACCCTGTACCAACGGGACAATATCTTAAATCCTGCCTCTTGAAATCTACTGGCCATGGAGGACTTATGCGTCATGGTGAACAGGTGGTCTTGTTGTTCAGGGGTGAATGTTTCGCCCAAGTCCCTCTCCCAGCTACGCAAGTACGGAGATGGCGGCAAATTGGAGGGCGAAATTAAAAACGCATAGATTCTGGACAAAGCATGTCGGATCGTGCCCGTGCCTGTACACAGGAGTTCAAACGCGGAGTAGTCCCGTTGCTGCACTCCAGGATGTTCTAGGGACATCAGGAAATGTCGCAACTGGGTAACCTGCCACGCCGAGAAAGGGACCGGATCCGACAGAGCTCGTATTTGATCGCTCGTCATCCACCTCCCCTCCTGCTGAAATTGTAGGGCCTGCCCCTTACCCGCCCGCAACCATACTTGAAATGGGCCACTATCCAGTCCCGGTGGAAATGCAGGGTTGCCTAAAATCGGAAATAGCGGGGAGGTGGACGGCGAGAATTCTGCCTGAGGAAACACCCGCGCTGCTACTGCTAGGGTGGGACCGATTGTCGGGTGGGACCGCGCGACCCTGGGAACATGTCTGCCCATCCACGGCAGGGCCTGCAGTGGGATAGATATAAACGCCTGTTACATGGACACCCATTCTTTCATCCCGCCGTGCCGGAACCAATCTAAGATTCGTGTCAAGTGGGAGGCGTGATGACAGGAGACAAAGTCCGGAAGACCAATGCCCCCCTCCCCCTTTACACGAAATAGCAACGATCGGGCGATACATGCTGGTTTCCCTGCCCATATGAATTTGTGCACTAGTGACAGTAGGGACTGAAAGAACGGGCGTGGGATATGTATCGGTAGGGCCTGTAGGAGATACAGAATCCGTGGTAAGATGTTCATTTTAAAAATCGCGCACCTACCGAACCAGGTGAAAGTGCCCGACGTCCGCCTTTTATACGCTGAAGTAGCAAAGGGAAGTTCACCGCATAAAGGCGAGATAGATCACCGGGAAGCCGAACTCCCAGGTATTTAAGCGAGTCCCTTGCCCACTTGAAAGAAAAGGACTCTGACAGGTCAGTGACCAGAGTCTGTGGCAATGAGATGTTAAGGGCCTCCGACTTCTGGTAGTTTATTTTTAATTTGGATTTGGATAATCTCCAGTATCTACCCAGCTCCGCCATTAGGTTGGGCAAGGAAATTCTAGGGGCTGTGAGGAAGAACAGCAGATCATCCGCGTAAGCGGCAACCTTATGGGCTCTGCCGCCCAGGTCCAAGCCTGTAATGTCCGGGTTGGAGCGGATGTGACACAGCAAGGGCTCCAGGCATAAAATAAAGATCAGAGGCGATAGGGGGCAGCCTTGGCGCGTGCCGTTCGTAATCGTGAAGGAGGATGAGAGGTGCCCATTGACCTTGACCTGAGCTGACGGGGAGGAGTAGAGACCAGAGATCCAGGACATCATATGAGTCCCTATTCCGATATGTCGTAAAGTGGCCAACATAAAGTCCCAACTGACCCTGTTGAAAGCCTTTTCCACGTCCGTTGACAAAAAACAAGTGGGGAGTGACGTGACTGCCGCCTGGTATATTAAATTAATTGCCCGTGTGGTGTTATCTCTCGCTTCCCGTAGGGGCATGAAACCCACTTGGTCAGTATGTATCACGGTTTGAAGGAGTGGAGACAACCGATATGCCAGAATCTTGGCAAAGAGTTTCAAGTCTACATCCAGTAGGGAAATAGGACGATAACTCTGGCATAGGGATGGGTCCTTCCCTTCCTTGGTAGTGCTTGCTTCTAATCACAAGTCCGGAAGCCGCGACCAGAAGTAGTCCTCTTACTGTTCGGCCGCGGCTTCCGGTCCACAAGAAAATGGCGCCGGATGTCGCTCGGCCGAAGACCTTCCATTTGGACTGTGTGGGAGCGGCGCATGCGCTGTTCCCACACAGACGGCGTACACCATAGTGAATGCGAACGGCTCCCGTTCGCATTCTCTATGGGGATGTATGTGACGTATTCCATCTCTGAATGTGTCGTTAATCGACACATACAGAGATGAAAAAAAAAATGGCAGCCCCCATAGAGAAGTAAAAGTTAGAAAAAAAAAAAAAAAGTAAAACACAAATAAATAAAATTTATTTTAATAAAACACTGAAAGCAAATTGATATAAAAAAAAAAAAATTTCACGACACCCTTTAAGGTCTGCACCATTTTTGGGATTTTTCATTTTTCACTTCCCGCCGTCCAAGAGCCATAACTTTTTTTATTTTTCTGTCAATAGAGTGGTGTGAGGGTTTTTTTTGCGGGAGGAGTTGTAATTTCTATTGGCACCATATAATGAACTGGGAAATGGAAAAAAATCTTTGCGGGCTGGAATTGGAAAAAAAATTGTGATTCCTCCATTGTTTTTTGGGTTTCGTTTTTGCGGTAAAAACGACAACTTATCTTTATTCTGTGGCTCAAGATTACGGTGATACCAAATTAATTTTATTTATTTACTTTAACCCCTTCCCGACATTTGTCGTAAGTATACGACATGGAAAGCCAGCGCTTCCCACAAAATGTGGTATACTTACGCCAAATGCTTGGCACCGGCCCAGAAGCTGAGTCGGTGCCATCATCCCCGGATGTCACCTGTATCTGACAGCTGACATCCTGCTGTAACGGCGGGGACCGAAGTTAGCTTCGATCCCCGCCATTAACCCCTTAAATGCAGCCGTCAAAAGCGATTGCTACATTTAAGGTGTTTGCAGCTCATCGAAACCCCAGCAATGAAATTGCTGGGGTGTCGGTGGCTGCAATGGCAACCGGAGGTCTAATACTGGCCTCCCGGTGTGCCTAGCACGGAAAACTTGCAGCCCCCGCCCGGAGGCGGGGCCTGAATGGCTTCCGTAGCCGCCAGCAAGATTGCTCAGAAGATGAGCCGGCATCATCAGCGGTGGAAGTCAGCTGTATGTTACATACACCTGTAACGGCAGGAACTGGAGCTAGCTCCGATCCCTGCCATTAACCCCTCAGATGCAGCGATTGTATCCGATCGCTGCATCTCTGTGGTTGCTAGCAGATCGGCAGCTGTGCCCTGCAACGACTTCTGACTGCTATTATGACACCAGGAGACCTAACAATGGCCTTCTGCTCTGCCATTACGGAGGCCGGTTAGGCCCCGCTCGGAGTCGAAGCATAATCGGCTTGTTGTCAGTGAATAACTGACAGATCTAATACATTGCACTACGTAGGTAGTGCAATGTATTAGAAAAAAAAATCTGACAGTTGGACCTTCAAGTCCCCTAGTGGGATTAAAGTGAAGTGTAAAAAAAAAGTTGTAAAAAATATAATAACATTTTTAAGTAATAAAATAAAGCACAATAGCCCTTTTTCCCTTATCAAGTCCTTTATTATTGAAAAAAATAAACCACACACATTTGGTATTGCCGGGACCGTAATGGCCTAAACTTTAAAAATATAATGTTATTTATTCCACGCGGTGAACGGCGTAAAAAAAACCCGTAAAAAAATACCAGAATTTCTGTTTTTTGGTCACTTTGCCCTACAAAAATTGAGATAAAAAGTGATCAAAAAGTCGCATGTATCCAAAAATGGTACCTATAAACACTATAGCTCGTCTCGCAAAAAACAAGCCCTCACACAGCTCCGTCGACGGAAAAATGAAAAAGTTATGGCTCTCACAACTTGGCGACAGAAAAAATACATTCTTTTTACAAAAGTAATTTTATTGTGCAAAAAGTTGTAAAACATAAAAAAGTGCTATAAATTAGGTATCGCCGGAATCGTACTGACCTGCAGAATAAAGGTAACATGTAATTTATAATGCATGGTGAACGCTGTATAAAAAAAACTAAAAACTATGGCAGAATTGCAGTTTTTTTGGTCACCTTGCCTCTCAAAATATAGGATAAAAGGTGATCAAAACGTTGCATGTACCCCAAAATGGTACCAATAAAAACTACAGCTCGTCACACAAAAAAAACCAGCCCTCATACAACTACGTCTATGAAAAAATAAAATGAGTTAAGGCTCCAATAAGTCAGAAAATAAAAATAAGCAGCTGTGCAGATCAGAGGGGAACATTTAGTCTGTTTCAAGAGGCGATTTATCGGGGCCCTAAAATTAGGGAACCAGGAAGGGGGGAGGCACGTATTATACCAGGGCAACACTTTCCTAGCAAAATTCCCAAAACTGCAAAGGTGCGGAGTGTGGACCAAAAGTGGGATAAGAATGGACGCCATATATCAGTGCGACACTGGCCTGTGCAGAAATGTTTGCCTCGCAGCGTAACACACATCTATGGATTATTTTATTGTTTACCCCATTATTATACCCCCTGACTATGCCCCTTATATACTCCGCCCGGCTTACATGTACCCCCACATTATAAACTGAAATACCAGTAATACTCCAAACAAAACTACCATCAAGCAAATTCCATGCTACAAAAGCCAAATGGCGCTCCCACCAATCTGAGCCCTACAGCGTGCCCAAACAGCAGTTTCCGTCCACATATATGGCATCGTCATACCCGGGAGAACCCTTTTAACAATTTTTGGGGTGTGTGTCTCCAGTGGCATAAGCTGGGAACGACATACTTGCCATTGAATTGGCAATTCTGGGGAAAAATATAAATTTTTACTTTGCACCATCCGCAGCGCAATCATTTATGGAAACGACCTGTGGGGTGAAAATGCTCGCTACACCCCTTAATAAATGCCTCGAGGGGTGTCGTTTCTAAAATGGGGTCACTTTTTGGGGGTTTCTTTTATTATTTCCCATCTGAGCCTCTGCAATTGTGAACCAATTCTGTGTAAATCGCCAAATTCGGCCTCAATTTCGCATGGTACGCTTTCACTCCTGAGCCCTGTCAAATGTCCAGGCAAAAGATTAGGGTCCCCGATGTAGGGTGATTCTAAAACCGGGAAACATATCATAATTACTAGAGAGCTGTCTTGTTATGGTGGCACAAGCCGGGCACCACATATTGGCATATCTATTGAAAAATCCCATTTTTACTCTGCAATATCAAGTGCACACTAATTTATTTATGCAAAACACCTGCAGAGTTAATATGCTCACTACACCCCCAGGTGAATATCTTGAGGGGTGTAGTTTCCAAAATGGGGGTCACTTTTTGGGGGTTTCCACTGTTTTGGTCCCACAGGGGTTTTGCAAATGCTACATAGCGACCAGAAACCAATCCAGCAAAATCTGTAGTCCGAAAGCCAAATGGCACTCCTTCCCTTCAGAGCCCTGCCGTGTGCCCAAAAATTTGTTTATAACCACATATGGGGTATTGCCATACTCAGGAGAAATTGCTTAACAAATGTTGGGGTTCTTTTTCTGCTTTTATTTTTTGAGAAAATGAAAAATTTTGCACTACACCTACGTCTTATTGGAAAAAATATTTTTTTTTATTTTCACTGCCCAATTCAAATAAAATCTATAAAACAGCTGTGGGGTCAAAATGCTTACTACACATCTAGATTAATTCCTCAAGGGGTGTAGTATCACAAATGGAGTCCCTTTTGGGTAGTTTCCACTGTACTGGTACCTTAGAGGCTTTGGAAAAGCGACATGGTGTCAAGAAACCAATCCAGAAAAATCTGTGCTCCAAAAGCCAAATGCCGCTCCTTCCCTTCTGAGCCCTGCCGTGTGCCCAAACAGCAGTTTATGACCACATATGGGGTATTGCCGTACTCGGGAGAAGTTGCTTTACAAATGTTGGGGTTTTCATTTTTTCATTTATTTGTTGACAAAATGAAACATTTTGCGCTAAAGCTAAAAATTGGGGAAAAAGGATTGTTTTTATTTTCACTGCCCAATTCTAATAAATTCTATGAAACACCTGTGGCGTCAAAATGACCACTACACCCGTAGATGAATTCTTCAAGGAGTGTAGTTTCCAAAATGGGGTCACTTTTTGGGCGGTTTTATTGTTTTGTCCCCTCAGGGGCTCTGCAAATGTGACATGGCCTCCACAAACCATTCCTGCTAAATTTGAGCTCCAAAAGCCAAATGGCGCTCCATCCCTTCTCAGCCCTACTGTGTGTCCAAACAGCCGTTTATTACCACATGTGGGGTACTATTTTACTCGGGAGAAATTGCTTTACAAATTTTGCGTTTCTTTTTCTTCTTTAGTCCTCGTGGAAATGAGAAAAAATTAGCTAAATCTAAATTTTCTTTGAAAGAATGTAGATTTTCATTTTCACGGCCTACTTCCAATAATTTCTGAAAAAAACCTGTGGCGTCAAAATGCTCACTATACCCCTAGATAATTTCCTCAAGGGGTGCAGTTTTCAAAATGGGGCCACTTGTGGGGGGTTTCCACTGTTTTGGTCCCTCAGGGGCTTTGCAAATGCGACATGGCCTCCAAAAAACATTCCTGCTAAATTTGAGCTCCAAAATCCAAATAGCGCTCTTTCCCTTCTAAGCTCCGCCGTGTGTCCAAACAGCCGTTTATTACCACATGTGGGGTATTGTTTTACTCAGGAGAAACTTCTCTATAAATGTTGTGGTGCATTTTCTCCTTTAGTCCTTTTGGAAATTAAAAAACATTAGCTAAACCTACATTTTATTTGAAAGAATGTAAATTTTCATTTTCACGGCCTACTTCCAAAAATTTCTTCAAAAAAACTGTCCGGTCAAAATGCTTACTATACCCCTAAATAAATTCCTCGAGGGGGTGTAGTTTCCCAAATGGGGTCACTTTTGGGGGGGGGGGTTCCACTGTTTTGGTACCACAAGAGCCCTCCAAACCTGACATGGTGCCTAAAATATATTGTAATAGAATGGAGGTCCAAAATCCTCTAGGTGCTCCTTTGCTTCTGAGGCCGGTGTTTCAGTTCATTACTGCACTAGGGCCACATGTGGAATATTTCCTAAAACTGCAGAATCTGGGCAATAAATATTCAGTTGCATTTCTCTGGCAAAACTTTGTATTACAAAAAAAATGGATTAAAAATTAATTACTGCAACAACAAAAAATGAAATTTGTAAATTTCACCTCTAGTTTGGTTTAATTCATGTGAAACGTCTAAAGGGTTAAGAAACTTTCTAAATGCTGTTTTGAATACAAGGAGGGTGGAGTTTTTAAAATGGGGTGAATTTTTGGAGGTTTCTAATATATAAGCACCTCAAAGCCACTTCACATCTGAACTGGCCCCTGTAAAAATAGCCTTTTGAAATTTTCTTGAAAATATGAGAAATTGCTGCTAAAGTTCTAAGCCTTGTGATGTCATAGAAAAATAAAAGGATGTTAAAAAAAACTACGCCAATCTAAAGTAGACATATGGGGGGTGTTAATTAACGACTATTATGTGTAGTATAAGGCCTGATTTACACGAGCGTGTGCGTTTTGCGCAAAAAACGCTGCGTTTTGTGTGCGCAAAATGCACTTAACAGCTGCGTGTGTCATCAGTATATGATGCGTGGCTGCGTGATTTTCTCGCAGCCGCCACCATTATGACACTCCGTTTGGATGTTTGTAAACCGAAAAGCACGTGGTGCTTTTCTGTTTACATTCAGAGTTCGACAGCTGTTGCGCGAATCACGCAGTTCGCACGGAAGTGCTTTCGTGCGACCTGCGTGGTTTTCACGCACCCATTGACTTCAATGGGTGCGTGATGCGCGAAAAACGCTGAAATATAGAACATGTCGTGAGTTTTACGCAGCGCACTCACGCTGCGCAAAACTCACGGACTGTCTGCACTGCCCCATAGTGTAATATAGGTTCGTACGACACGCGTGAAAAGCACGCGCGTATATTATGCTCGTGTAAATGATGCCTAACTGCCTGTCTTACAAGCAGATACATTGAAATTTAAAAAAATGCTAATGTTTGCAATTTTTTTCTACATTTTGGTGTTTTTCACATTCAGATTTTGCAACCACTATCTCCTATTGCAGCAGATCGGCGCTGCAATGTAGATAAGAGTAACGTTTGTTTTTTTTCAAAAACGAGCATTTTTGGCCAAGTTATGACAATTTTTATATTTATGCAAATGAGGCTTTCTAAAGTGCAACTGGGCGTGTTTAAAGTTAAGTACAAGTGGGTGTGTATTGTGTGCGTACATCGGGGTGTTTTTACTTCTTTTACTAGCTGGGCGTTGTGAATAGAAGTGTATGATGCTGACGAATCAGCATCATCCACTTCTCTTCATTACCACCCAGCTTCTGGAAGTGCACAGACACACAGCGTGTCCTAAAGAGATCACGCTGTGACGTCACTTCCTGCCCCAGGTCCTGCATCGTGTCGGACGAGCGAGGACACATCGGCACCAGGCGACAGAGGCTACATCGACTTACCTGCAAACGCCGATGCTGCTGCAGAATCAACTGTAGCCTCTGTCGCCTGGTGCCGATGTGTCCTCGCTCGTCCGACAAGATGCAGGACCTGGGGCAGGAAGTGAGTGACGTCACAGCGTGATCTCTCGAGAACACGCTGTGTCTGCACTGCCAGAAGCTGGGTGGTAACGAAGAGAAGTGGATGATGCTGATTCGTCACTGATTCGTCAGCATCATACACTCCTAGTCACAACGCCCAGCTAGTAAAAGAAGTAAAAACGCCCAGATGTACGCACACAATACACGCCCAGTTGTACTTAAGAAAGCCTCATTTGCATAAATATAAAAATGGTCATAACTTGGCCAAAAATGCTTGTTTTTGAAAAAAAAACACGTTACTCTTATCTACATTGCAGCGCCGATCTGCTGCAATAGGAGATAGGGGTTGCAAAATCTGGTGACAGAGCCTCTTTTTTTTTTTTTATATCTTTTTTTATTATCAGTTTTCACATTTTCTTACAAACATTTCACGTAAGAGTTACATCATGAGTGCGCAGCACTCTACTGTCATGGAATTAACTTTGAATTAACTTCAACATAACACATAAACATATAAACACATGAACATGGCATAATTGTCTATCTTCAGATGGACCGAAAGCATGACTTCCCCCAACCCCGACACGACCTAGGTCATCAATAAATTTCTACTCATCCTTTTTCCCCCAGCTGATTTAGAGTTGCAACCCCCCTAAAGTTCCTGCCAAGAGCTGTGTACAAAACCACTTTGTGTACTGGAAGGGCCTAACAATTTCCGCTATTTCGGCTGCTGTACATTGCGATTCTATAAATGTTTGCCACTTATCAAATAGCTTCTTGGTTCCCGTTTCCTTCCTCCTTTCCACCTCCACCCTCTCAAGAACCAATAACTGTTTCAGCCGCGACACAATCAGTTCTAACCCCGGCGTGTCTGCCTCTAGCCATTTACTCAGGAGGCATCTCAAGGCTACCAGTAGAATCGTGTGCACCAGCAAGGGAGGTGATCTTACTCCTCGAGCACCCTCTTCCTCCGGCGGCCGCGCCTGATGGAATAGTACCGCTTGCGGCGTCATTGGGAGATTCGTTTTCCAATGGTCCTCAATATACTTCTGTACCATCCCCCAAAATCGTTTCGTATGTACACACCCCCACACTCCATGCCACAAATTCGTCAGCGGTGTATTGCACTTGGGACAACTTGTAATGCGGTCAGGGAAAGATTGTGAAGGCAGAATATTAAAGCCATATATAGCTGCATGCATCAACTTAAAATAGGTTTCCCTCCAGCTCTCATTTATCACACTCTTCCGTACCGTCTCCCAACCCCCCAGTATGATCTCTCCTATACCTGGATCCTGAGTCCACCGTTCCCAGCTTTTAAAACTAATCCTTGATTGCGGCCGAACAAAACCATCTCTCAATGCTCCATACAGTCCCGAAATGGTCGCCCTCCCAGTTGTTGGACCTATGACCTCATCCAGAGTGTGCGTAGTAGCTTCCTTACTCAAATCCCTGAGCCTGGAGGTGCAGAATGCTCGTACCTGAAGTACTTGCAAAAAATTGACCCTCCCTGCTATGTGTCTGAGTTTAGTGGTGATTTCCTCCCCAGTTAACCACCTCTTTTCCTCTGTGTGCATAAGATCCCCTGCATTTCCCATGCCTACACTCCCCCATGAGGCAATTCCGTCCCCCTTGTCTATTCCCGGTAAAAACTCCGGATGACCGCTTAACGGCATATATTTCGAGACCAGGTGAGGCAGCCCAAACTGTTTGCGTACCACTTTCCAAGCTAGAACTGTATCTCTCAATACAATGGAGGTTTTGAGACGGCACGGAAGAGAAGCAACTCTACAATGTAACAAAGCTTTTAGGTTCCAGGGTGAGGCATACTCCCCTTCCAGATCTAAATTGGAATAATTGCTTGTTTCATGAAGCCAATCTACTACATGGCGAAAAAGACAGACCACGTTATAACCCCTGACATTCGGAAAGTTCACACCCCCTTCTTGTTTACCCATCATGAGCTTGGTAAGTGCTATGCGCGGCCTTTTTCCTGCCCATATAAATTTAGTGAATGAAGCCGTCAGTTTCGAGACATCCACATGCTTCAATAATAGAGGAAGTGTTTGAAAGGGGTATAGCAATCTGGGGAAACTAACCATCTTAATCAGATGGCATCTTCCCAGGAGGGACAACGGCAATTGGCCCCATCTAGTGAGTTCCGCTTGTATTTTTTTAATTAACGGGGGATAATTTAGGCCATACAGAGTGTCTGGTACCCTCCCTATTCTGATACCCAGATAAGTAATGCAATGCTCAACCGGTGATATCCCGCAACCCAATGATTGCCAAAAGGTCTTAGGCAATGGCCTGCCCAACTCCAGCAGTTCGCTCTTAGCTATGTTGACTTTATATCCCGAGCATTGCCCAAATTCCTGCAAAAATTGAAAAACCTTCCCTAAATGCTCCTGAGGATTCGACATAAAAAGTATGACATCATCAGCGAACAGGGCTAATTTCACTGCACAAGACCCTACTTGAATGCCTCTGAACATATCCGATTCCTCCAGGTATCTAGCCATAGGTTCCAATGCCAGATTGAATAACAGGGGTGATAGGGGGCAACCCTGTCGTGTTCCTTTATGTAATTGGAAGGGATCTGATAGGAACCCTGAGGAGTGAACACGTGCTTGCGGGCTATTGTAGACTCCCTTCAGGAAGACCCGGAAGTCTCCCTGAATGTTCATTTTGTCCAGCACCATCCCCAGCCATTCCCATTGTATGTTATCAAAGGCTTTCTCTGCGTCTAGCGCTAAAAGTGCCAGCCTGGTACCTGGCTGGGGATCATGCCTGACTGTTTCTAGCACTGTCAACACTTAGCGTAGATTCGTCACTGCTGCCCTGCCCTTTACAAAGCCTACCTGTGACTTTCCCACCAGTATGGGTAGATACAAGGCCAGCCGATTGGCCAAAATTTTTGTGAGTAATTTCTGATCTTGGTCTATCAGCGAAATGGGACGGTACGACCCCGGGTCAAGAGGATTCTTCCCCTTCTTGGGTAGCACCTTTATATGCGCTACTTTAGCCTCTGCTGGTAAAGCCCCCGTGCTTAGTAAAATATTATAGTATGCCACCAAGGTAGGGCTGATTTCTTCTCTCAGAGATTTAAAAAACTCCCCTGTGAATCCATCCGGACCCGGGGCTTTTCCGTTAGATAAGGTCTTAATGGCGCTCCAGACTTCCTCTAATGTAATCTCTGCACTCAAGTGACCATTTTGCTCCTGGGTGAGCCCTGGCAACTTCACCTTCTCCAAAAATTCCCTCCCTTTTTGGAGATCTATGGGTGTTTCTGAGTAAAGGGCTTGGTAGTATTTACTTAATATGGTATTGATTTTTTTTGGGTCTGAGGTAGAAGTCCCATTTGACTCGTTAAGCGTTGATATGTGTGCCGGTGCATACCTCCCTTTTGCTAATCGCGCTAATAATTTGCCCGCTTTATTGCCGAAACGCATTAAATCGGCATCAAATTGGGACCGGTAAATACTCTCTCTTTTGTCTAACCATTGATCAAACTGTCGCTTGGCTTCCCTCCATTCCTCCCCCAATGGCAGTGATGGAGAGTGTAGAAATGCTGTGTATGCACACCGTAATCTGTCGCTCGCTGCCTTGTATCCTTCGGTCGTCTTACGTTTAAGATTAGACATATATTGCATGATTTTCCCTCGTATTACCGCTTTGGCTGTACGCCAATACAATGACGGTTCCGAGCGATGTGATACATTATCCCCATCAAATTCCATCCACCACCCCTTAAGCTTCTGTATAAAGCCCTCATCCTTTGCCAGAAAGGCGGGAAACCTCCAGATAAAATCCGTTCCTCTAGCTACTGTGTCGGCCAAGGTAATGGTAACCGGAGCATGGTCCGAAATGACTAGATCTTCAATTGTCGCTTCACGTAAACGCCGCGATAATGTGTCACTAACTAGCAAGTAATCAATACGCGACCATGACTGATGAACATGGGAGAAATGTGTATATTCCCGCGCATCTGGGTGTAGACTCCTCCACGCATCTATTAGGGCCGTGTGTCTTAAAAAGTCGGGCAAGATCTTATCTCTATTTCTCTGCGAACTTGTCCCTGCGCTCCTATCTTCCTTTGAAGATCTTACAGTGTTAAGGTCTCCCCCTAGAATCAAAAACCTAGTGCGATCCTGCTGGAGTTGGGTTTCCAAATGACCAAAAAAACCAGTGTTAACCGTATTTGGGCCATACACATTATGAATACTGATGGTTTCCCCTGCATGCTCCATGACTAGATGGATCCAACGGCCCTCGTCATCCCGCTCCTGGGACACCAGTGTAAACACAAAATTTTTATGTACCAAAATTATAACTCCCGCCTTACCCTCCCTTGCCGACGAGCCAAAAACCTGCCCCACCCAGAATTTTTGCAAATACTTAAACTCCGGCTCGGTAAGGTGAGTTTCCTGCAATAGGGCCACATCTGGGTGCAATCTTTTCATGTGTCGTAAAAGTTTGGTCCGTTTCTGTGGGGATCTCAGCCCTTTAACGTTCCAAGAGACTATTTTCATGTTATTGGGCCATGTATAAGATGAGCTAAAGTGCCTAAAAGTTGTGCTAAGTTCGGGGAGTCAGATCCGTCTTTTTCCAAGAGCCATGTATAAACAATAACAACATAACCAAAACCCGGCTTATAAGCCAGAACCAACAAGGCCAACCGGCCCTTATCTAACGAAACCCTCAAATCACATGCGGCAAGGGTTAGCAGCCCCTTCATACCCACTGGTGTACGTGACTTCACTTTTTTCTGTTATGTCAGAACACGCCCCTCCCTCCCCCCCAGCCTGCACATATGACTCCTTCCTTGAGGAAGTAACACCTGCCCTTGCCCCCTCAATACCTCTTTGTCGCCTGTGCACACTCTTATACATTTCCATATCATCAATTTTAACATCCTAGCGTCCATTTGGATTATATCTTCATGACTTTTATGCAAACAGACTTAAAATCACATATCCACATGAATCTTGCTTCGCCTCAAGGTTTCCCTACCTCCTTTTCCCATATCTTCTATCACAATTTCCCCCAGTCTGCCATCTGTGACAGATACAGCTAATCCCTTGCGTGGAGGAAGCATTGTCTCATTCCCGGTCAATCCCACCCACAAGGAAAAATCTCAGAGCCTGATCTAACTCCCTCACTAATCTCCTGTAGTGAAAATGCAGGGAAATACCAGAGTGCATACATTTCAACCTTATAACCTTGTAACATTATAACAATAGGCCAGCTGTTGACCGATACAGAGTGCCGTATACTACCGCCAAATATCTCCCTCAAAACTTTCAAATTATCTGTAAACTTATCTGTATCTGGTCAGAATCTGCAATTGGTCTACAGCGTCCACAAAATCATCATCACATCAGCTTAAATAAAATGTGCTGAAAAGATCTTCGTCCTTCAATCAGGAGACGTGGATCGGGTGCGGTCCCGCGTACCCCTCCATTTCCGTCTCGACCCCCCCGGGATCTTCCAGGTGTGGGCATTAAAGCTTCTGTCCAGGTTCGCTCCATATTTAGTCGGTTCCGTTTGGCTTCTCTCGACTTGCGATTCGGACTTTGTACTGGACTGTGACTCTCCTCTTGCTGTGGTCTGCGCCTACAAAGCTCCGTAAGTGCGTCCTCCGCTTCCTGTGGCGTGGTGAAAACCTTGTTCCGCCCGTTCTCTTGAAACACCCGCAAGATTGCTGGGTACTGCAGGTTAAAACGTATTTTCGCTTGGAACAGCGCGGTGCAAACTTTGCTGAAAGCCCGCCTTCGTTTTGCAACTTCCGCCGAGAAATCCTCAAAAAGTAGCACTTTCATGCCCAGTATTTCCAAGGGACGCGATCTGCTGCGGAAAGCTTTCATAAGTGCCACCTTATCATTGTAATCCAACAGCTTAAAGATTACTTGTCTGGGACGAAGCGAACTGTGGTCGTCTGTTGCTGGGAGGTTTCTGGGGTCCGGCCCCACTCTGTGCGCCCTCTCCACCCGGCAGGGACGGGGAAGACCTAAAGCTTCTGGCAATGTTCTCTCACACACTCGTTGCAAATCAGAAGATATCACCGCTTCTTTCAGACCCACCAGTCGTAGGTTGCTCCTCCTGGAGCGGTTTTCCAGATCCTCCACCTTGTCCCCCAACTGCGTAGTAACAGACAGCACCCCTCTGAGTTTGGATTTCAGACGCTCATTTTCCTCCTCCAGCAGCGTCATACGCTGCTCTAACTCTTCAGCTCTGGTAGTGACTTGTGCCAGCTCCGCATGCACGCGGTGTAGGGAATCTTGCACCGTTTTTTCCAGCGCCTTTTGCAGGTCTGGCGCTATCTGTTTGGCTACTTCTCGGGCCAGGGCTACATAATCAATGGCTGCAGGAAGAGCGGACATTATGTGCTCTGTCGGGCTTGAAAGCTGGGACTGATGGTGCTGCAGCTCATCTTCCTGTGTGTATAGCAGGGTCGCAGTGGCGGGAAGCGCCGCCATCTTACCTCCCTTTACCACGGCCGCGGCTGAGTCTTCCATGGCTGGCTTCTGCGCGCTTCTGAGGAGGTACCTGTCCATACAGGCACCACCTGTGATGATTCCGTGTGCAGGGCTGGTGACTTCGCCGCTGATTGTCGCCGCCGAAGCGACTATTATAAGCAAATAGGCTGGACGGGAGCGGGAGCTCAGTTACTCGCGTCCTGCATCTCCAGCGCCGGAACCGGAAGTCTCGACAGAGCCTCTTTAAATACTGAATGTATCGAGCAAATTTTGCCAGTAACATAAAGTCCAATGTGTCACGAGAAAACAATCTCAGAATCGCTTGGATAGGTGAAAGCATTCTGAAGTTATTTCCACATAAAGTGAAACATGTCAGATTTGAAAAATGAGGCTTTGTCAGGAAGGTCAAAAGCGGCTAAAGAGGGAAGGGGTTAAAAAAACAAGTTTTTGTAAAAAAAAAACAACATTGTTTTGTGTCGCCACATTCTGAGAGCCATAACTTTTATTTCTCCGTGGATTGTGCGGTGTGAGGGCTTATTTTTCGCAGTACAATTTTTTTGTACATACAACTTTATGACCGCTTTTTATAAAAAAAAATTTTTGGAGCTTAGTTGACCAAAAAACTGCGATTTTGCCGTTTTAAATGTTTCATTACTTTACATTGTTCACCGTGTACATTAAATAACGCTATATTGTAATAGTTCAAACTTTTACGGACGCAGCGATGCAAATTTTGTTGACTTTTTTATTTTTTATATGACTTTAGAGGAAAAATGGGATAAGGTTTTTTTCTTTTTTTTTTCTTTTAAATACGTATTTTTTTATTTTTCAACAATTACAGACAAGTAAACCAATATTCAAAAATTCAACAGCATGTCCCATGGCAATAACATCTCTGAACACTGATATCAATATGTTGCAGAAAATATATCCTACAAGTCATATAAATTATTACAAATGATCCTCGTTAAAACGGTACGAGAGATTTTACCCCAAAAACGAGGAGAAGAAAAAAAGAGTATCAATGTTCATAGGAGATGTACACAAAAAGGAAATCATAAAGAAGGGGAAAGGAAGGATAGAAGAGGGGGGGGGGGAAGAGGATGGACACGTGTACCCCCCGCAGTACCACAATTCCACACTGATGTACAAGGATTCATAGCCTGATTGGTGTCACACCAGACAACTGATGCTCCAGGTACCAGGTTGAGGAGCCAAAACATGCAATCAGCTTTTGTTTAATGTGAAGTGGCAAGAGAGGTATAAAATTCTCCCACAGCTTAAAAAATCCCTCGGTTTTGTGCTCTTTCCGAAGGTAGGTTTCCACCCAATCCATTCTGAAAAGGTAGGATCGTTTTTCTAGGAAGATACGATGTGTAGGGGTGTTAGTTATCCAGACCTGGAGAATCGCCTTCCTAGCAGCCGCAGAGACATAGTACAGCAGTTTTTTGTGATGGTTTGGGATATAGAGCATGGAAGGCGGCAGGATCCCAAAGAGACCCCACTTTTGGGTTGAGGGGCAGTGTATGGACAGGGTATTAGACATAAAACATTGAATCTTACGCCAAAACTCAACAATAGTTGGGCATGACCAGAGGCAATGTAACAGGTCTGCATGCGGGGCTCCACACTTCAAACACGAATGGTCAGAGGAATTACCCATGAGGAAGCCCCTGTAAGGGGACACGAAAGCCCTATGAGCTATTTTAAAGGACATCTCCCAGTACATGGCTGATGGGAGGTATTTGGCTGCCGTGGTTACAGATGATAAGATATCGTCATGTGTGATGTCATCTAGGTGGTCAACCCAATAAGATACACCCGATCGTGATTTAGCGTAGTCCAGGGGCTGTCTTAGAACATTATAGTATGTAGTGATTAGTCTCTTTCGGCATTGGTGAGATGGAGTTAATTGACAGAAGAAGTCATCCCAGTCTTGGTCTTGTAACTGTCTAATGACCTTATGAGCATAGCTACAGGCCTGCATGTAGTAAAAGGGGTGTTGGCAAAAAAAATCAAACTGAATAAGTAGTTCATTAAATGAATAGGGACGGCGGGTGAGCGTGTTAATTATCTGACTAATACATGTCAACCCCCTCCGAGCCCATCCACGAAAAACCACATGGGGATTGGCGTTTTGGAAGTCAGAGTTATGGGTCCAGGGGAGGAGTAGGGAGAATCTAGGGTTTAATCCTAAATGTTGTCTGACATTGGTCCACGTCTTCCAGGCGGACATGATTAGGGGATTAGCCCATTGATCAGGCGTTAGGGCCGAGTAGGGAGTGTGTAGAAGGCATGTTAAGGAAATGGGTCTGGAAAATTGTAGATCTAATGTCGAATCAGTAAAGCAGGAGCTGCCGGTTATCCAATCCCCAATCACTCGCAGTTGAGCTGCCATGTTGTATAAATGAATCTGGGGAAAGTTAACCCCTCCATGTTCACGGCGCTGTTGCAGTATACATAGACTCACTCTTGGTCTCCTCTGGTTCCATATGAACCCTCGGAAAAGAGCATTCAGCCGCCCAACGTCCACTGGTCTCAAGTATATAGGCAAAGATTGTAGTAAGTATAACAATTTAGGGAAGACAACCATTTTCAATAGATTTGCCCTACCCAAAAACGATAAGTTAAAGTGCCTCCAAGCAACGAGTTGGGATTCCAAACATTCTACATAGGAAGTAAGATTTTGTTGATATAAACGTGATGGTCGTCTCGTTATTCGCACCCCCAAATAGGGAATGTAGTCAGAGTTCCATTTGAATGCATGTTTCGAAGACCAGAGTGGCCTGGAGGGAGCCTTGAGTATTAGGGCTTCTGATTTTTGTATATTGATTTTAAAACCTGACAAGGCGCCATAAAACTAGATATCCTGGAGGATTGGTTGTAGCGTAGAGGCAGGGTTGGATATGAACAGCAAAATATCATCTGCAAATGCCGATAATTGAATTTGAGAGCCTCCAATTTGTATACCCTGAAAACACGCTAGGGACTGAAGGTGACGGAGAAGGGGATCTAGGGACAGGTTAAAAAGTAACGGTGAGAGAGGACACCCCTGATGCGTGCCCCTGAAAATAGGGATAGGAGGCGAGTTAAGCCCGTTGACGTTAAGGGATGTGACAGAGCAGGCCTGTGAGCAGGAGAGGAAGGTTAGAAAACTATCCCCAAAGTCCCGGGACTGCAACACCGCTGTGAGAAATGGCCATGAAAGTGAGTCAAACGCCTTTTCCGCGTCAAGTCCCAACAACATGGTCACTGGGGAGGAAGGGTCTAGGGCAGACACCGTGGCTGCTACAGCCTGTCGAATACCTTTAGTGGAATGTCTATTCCTCAAGAAACCTAACTGGGTTGGGGCAATGATCAGGCCTAGCATGGTTTGGAGACGGTCAGCCAAAATCTTTGTTAGGAGCTTATAGTCTTGGTTTAAGAGGGAGATCGGGCGGTAAGAGGAAAGGAGAGTTAGGTCCCTATCAGGTTTGGGAAGCAATATGGTCCTGGACTCATGAAAGTCAGGCATGTTGATCTCCCCACTAAAGATGGCTTGCAAGGTCCTCGTCAATGTCGGTACAATATCAGGCAATAGTTTGTAATATTCCGTCGATAGACCATCAGGACCCGGCGCTTTATTATTGGGTAGGTTAGAAGGTTTTTGTTTTAAATTTTTTTTTTCACTACTAAAAACTTTATTTGACACAGTTTATTAGCTCCCTAGGCTACTTGAACCAGCGATCATTAGATCGCTGGTACAATATATTGCAATACTAATAAATTGCCGTATATTGTCGTTTTTACAGGCAGAGCTTAACAGAGGCAGAGTGAAGGCCGTCCTGGGGCCGTCGGAGGCAGCCGCCCCACTCTTTTCAACGCCTCAGATGCTGCGGTCGCGATTGACAGTAGCATTTGAGGGGATAAATGGCCAGGAACAGCGAGATCGCTGTTCCTGGCCGTTAGTCTCGGGTGTCATCTGTGATACACAGCTGACCTCCGCACCGTATGGGATACGCTCCATACTAATCACCCTGCACCAGGACGTCTCGGGATGTCCTGGTGCGTGAAGGGGTTAATGTGAGACACATTGGAGGTACTAAATTCATCACACCTCGTGCCTCACATTAATAAGTGAAAGAAAGCAGTTTTTATTAGATTTTTTTACAGCATAAACATCATAAATGACGCTTGTTGTGCAGGTTATTACGGTCGCGATGATACCGGATATGTATATTTTATGTATTGAGACGTATGTTAATGTTTATTGTAAAACAAAAAATGTTTTTACATATATTTTTTTTAAATTTAACATGACTTTATTTTATTTTTTTAATTTTAATGTACTGGCCTATATTGATACATGGATAATACACAGGCAGTTGTTACCTAAGTATGCCCTAACAACAGGAAATATGGTCAGACAGCCCTGGGGTACTTCACTGGACCCTGGGTTGTCTGCCCATATATGGTATGTCCCTCCATCTCGTCACAGGGGTTCACTTTGTCATTTTTCCCCTTGAATGCTTCGGTCAGCTTTTATCACAGCATTCGAAGGAATAACGGTGGAGATCAGAGGTGAGAACGGGGCTGTATATAAAAATAGCCATTGCCCCGCTCCTGACAACAAGTGTGTGCACCTGCGGTCAGCATGAGGTGATGTGGCCAGCGCTGCACTCATTAGAAGGTAGAACATGGGGGCGTTTTGCAGTGCGCCTACCATGTTCTCTGTCTTCAGTGCTGGCTGCGCGCACATACTTGTCAGGAACGGGGCAATGGATGTATTACACAGCCGCAGCCCCGCTCTGACTACATCTGTGTTACAATACTGCCACCGCACAGCTTAGTATCGAAAGACCTGAATTAGCGGTATTGAACCGTTTCAGGATGCACGGCATCGAAACAGTATGGATATTTCAATGCATCATGCAACCCTAGTACACACATGAAAAGTCACCAGAAAAGTCAGGTACGCTGTCAGTCAAACGCACACACACACACACACACACACACACACACACACACACACACACACACACACACACACGTTTAGATCATAACACTTTTGGAAGCTCCCGCAGTCGCTTTCCCACTGATTTAAAGCATGGTTTTACACTTATCTACAGTAAATTCTGCAAGTCAATCCTCTTCGGACAACAAGGTACTTTTTTTATGGAGTTCGGAGACCCTAAGCCAACCTCGCCAGGTCGTGAGGACCCCATCCTGAGTTATAGGTGGCGGTAGTTAGGACTGCACACTGAGGATTGATCAGAGTCCTGCCGGTCCCTGGGGATCTATTCACCGGTGGAGGGAGTCCCTGGTCTATTCGGACAGTAGCCACACCTGATCCAGCAAGTTTTGCCATCTTTTCCACCTCGCGAAAGGCTTTCAACAGGAGGGGTATGAGATGCCGATCTATAGCTGCTGATGTGAGGCCAAAGACAGACATAATGATACTGATCTGAGTTCCAATATATCTAGAACCTGGAGAATAAGCACGTCCGCCTTTCCTGCGGTTAGGTTGAGCGTCCTACTTTCTGTAATCTACGATGATCCCCAGAAACTGAGGTTACATTTCTCCAGACTCAGAATCCATCCTAGGAAGAAGAGGAAGGTGATGGCTTGACTACAATGTTTCTGTGAGGACGTGCCTGATATGGCTTTGAGTAGTCAGTTGTTTAGGTAGGGTACATGGTTATGCCCTCCAGATAAAGTCTGGTTACCATCGCCAGGACAAGCTTGGTAAAAACCCTGGGGGCTTTGGAAATGCCAAAGGACAATACCCACAATTGGAAACGTTGGCAATCTGACCCTGATTTCCACCTTCGGGAACGGCTTGTGGGTGTGAACCAATGTCACATGCAGATATACATCCTTCAGGTCTAGTGCCACTTTATACACAGTGGAGTCCCATTATTCTGACCAGCAGCTATTATCCAGAGTAACCGCCATGGGCAGCACGGACAGCAGTAGATGGGCGGAGAGTGACTCAATAATGTGCTGGTCGGTGGTCTCCGGTATCTGGGGCCTCGCTGACTGCAGAGCATGCCACATTTGCGGGAGGTGCGTGGGGGAGGATCCATAGAGCGAACAAGACGATCGAGGTCCCAGATGCTAAATTGGGTTCCAGTCTGGTGAATTAGGGGCCAGGGAAGTACTTGGAAGTCTTGGTCGGGCTCTTCCAATCACTGTTGGATATTTCTAGCCGTGTGACATGTCGCATTGTCTTGCTGGAAGATTCCATCTGCCCCAGGGAAGACAATCGACATGTAGAGGGGACGTGACCTGCAACGATGGATTCACACCCCAATCACTTCCGAGCCGTCCACATGGATGAGGGGCTCAGATAATGCCATGAAAATATCCCCCAGACCATAACGCTGCCGCCCCCGGGTCGTGTTCTCCCAGCAATTACATTCCCAGGCTCAGTAACAAGGGTGTGGGCTTGACTTTTGGTCATCCCTCACCTTCCAGTATACGATCTTATGGTGTGGTCCAAGGTATTGGCTTCTTTTGTACACCTGGGTGCCCACGCTTTCCAGCGAGTCCTATGGAAGGATGGGACAGCGGGTTATAGTACCGAACTGCAAGACGAAGTCAAGACCCCCAACAGCGGCAGTAGCAAAGGCACGCGCGGCAGACATTGAGATGGGTGAAAAACGATGAAGTTCAACCAAGAAAGGGGAGGGAGAAATAGATGCAGGAACTGCGACAAAAAAATGTCTTCACATCCCCTGTTGATCCAGAGAAAAATAAAACCAAACCCAAAGGGTCCAACGTTCATAATTCCGTTATTGTTTTTTCTTTTTTATACGCTGGATGGTTCATACTAAATGTTGTGTTAAATAAATTCTTCGGGTTATTACGGTGGAGATACCTTATACGTGTGCGTTTTTAGTTTTAAAGTGCACCTATACTTTTAAAAAAACTTCTGACACGGGGTCCGAGCACTGAGACCCCAGCGATCATTAAAAGGAAGCGGCAGAAGCTCGGGTGAGCGCTGTGCCGCTTCGTTTCAGATCTGCTTTTCTCAGAAAGCCCAGGGAGCGGTGTACGGGTCTATGTAAACGTAGAATTTATTACCGTCATGAAAAGGTGTATTGGCGGTCACTAAGGGGTTAATATTTGCGCCAATTTCTCGCCTAACTGCTCTTCCGTACAGCGAGCTCCACATTCATCCACAGGACATGTGGGAGGAAAGTTAACAACGTTCCCACGCTAGTTTTCTGACGTAGAAATGCCACAGACGACCCAACAATTTTGACTTTTGCGCCGTTTTCTCTCGCTTTCGCCACAACTGGGCAGAGCTTAGTGGAAGGAACTGGCCATCCGAGGCCCGACTTATTTACCAGAATTTATGTCAGAAACTAACGGAAATTGTAGTGGAAATCTACGCCGGCTCCTGGATGTCGTAGATTTCATTTAGTGTCGCACGGACAGCCGATGTGCCAAATTTATGATGAGTTTTGTGCCTCTTAACCCCTTAACGATCGGCGTATAGTGTTTCTACGTCGGCCGTTTGGGGTAGTTCTTCTGACGCGCCGCATTTTCATGTCGGCACTTCAGAAGAACTTTTCTCGCATGGTGCGGGGCGCTGCTGAAGCCCGGGCTATTAGTAACCGCCTCGGGCCTCAGGGCAACGATCGGAGACTACTAGCAGTGCACTCCGATCATATTTAACCCTTCAGATGCGGTGCTGAATAGTGAGCGCCGCATCTGACTGATTTTAGAAGGAAGGAGTTCCCTCTCTCATCCCACTGGTATCCCCGCGTGCATCGCGGGGTGCCGATGGTTTCTATGGCAGCCTGGGGGCCTAACAAAGGCCCCCAGGTCTGCCTTTAGTAATTGCCTGTTAGGCCGTGCCAGAGGCAATAATTCTCTGCAATACCGAAGTAATCAAAATATCACACAGTAAAGTCCTCCAGTGGGACAAAAAAAAAAGTTAAATAAAGTTTGAAATAAATAAATGTCCCAAGTTAGAAAAACTTTTTCCCGTTACAAAATACTTTATTATGAAAAAAAGTTACTCATATTTGGTATCGCCGCGTCCGTAACGAACCCAACTATAAAACGGTTACATTATCTAACCCGCACGGTGAACGCCGTAAAAAATAAAATAGAAAACAATGCCAGAAAAGCGGTTTTCGGTTCAGTGTACCTTAAAAAAAAACAAATGTGATAAATAATGATTAAAAAGTCGCATCTACTCCAAAATGGTACCACTAAAAACGACAAGTCGTCCCGCAAAAATAAAGCCCTCATACAACCGCATCGGTCAAAAACTTAAAAAAGTTACGGCTCTTCAAATATGGAGACACAAAAACAAATAATTTTGAAAAAAAACGCGTTTTTACTGTGTAAAAGTAGGAAAACATGAAAAAAATCTATATAAATTTGGTATCGTTGCAATCGCAACCACCCGCTGAATAAAGTTATTGTGTTATTTATATCACACGGTAAACGGCGTAAAATTAAGACGCCCAAAAAAATGGCGAAATTTCCATTTTTTCCCAGTACAGCACTAAAAAAAGTTTATTTATTCATTAACTTTTTATTATTTGTACCCCGCTGCTATTATAAAATACAACTTGTCCCACAAAAAAAAGTCCTTATACAGCGATGTCGATGGAAAAATAAAAAAGTTAGAGATCTTTGAATGCGACGATGGAAAAGCCTAAAAAAATTGCTCGGTCATTAAGGTTTAAAATACCTTTCGGTATTAAGGGGTTAATAAATGTGTCAAATTCTACTCCATCTTGTATATTATTAGGACTGGGGCCGCGTTTTTACATCTTCCTCATGGTTTTTCATCCGCTTTTCAAAAATGTATTGTAAATGTGTCCTCGTTTGTGGGACTCTGAAGCCGACTTTTCCAGACACGGAGCTGGTGTTTAGAAAAATACACCGATAAATCCGTCCCAATGTAGTCAGAAAATATCAAGACCTGTAACATGGAACTACTAGGACCTACGTGTCCTCCAAATCCTCCAAGTGACTGAGAGTCGGACCACAACAAAATGGCCGCCACCGTACATAACGGTGCAAGAGTGACTATTTTGCGCATGCGTATTAATATCCAGAAACTATGCCGCCATATTGCTTTTGGGCAAACTAACTATTGTCTGGGCAGTGAGCCAATCACAAACAGCCAGGGTTGTAGCGTTTAACGCGCTGAGGAGAGTTCTACCGACCGGAAATAATACCGCTGAGGGGCTGATGACTTCCGGGGTGAGTCAGTAGCGGCGCAGTCACACTCCTGAGGAGCCGGCGCTAAATCCTCCATAATATCTCGGCTCTTCCTGGATTATACTGGAGCGGGGGCTGAGCGGGAAATACCTGCAGCTTCTATCTTATACAATGTCCGTGTGCTCGGAATGTGAGGATGGGGCTGGTGTCTCCCAATATATTTCCACTGTCAGGTATATACAGTCTGCGCTGTCTCCTCTATTAAAAACATGTCTACTGTCACCTATATACAGGACGTATCCACAGCCCGGCACACACCGACCACATACATATATACACACTGACTATATACACCGACCAGATACATGTATACACACTGACTATATACACCGACCAGATACATATATACACACTGACTATATACACCGACCACATACATATATACACACTGACTATATACACCGACCACATACATATATACACACTGACTATATACACCCACCACATACATATATACACACTGACTATATACACCGACCACATACATGTATACACACTGACTATATACACCCACCACATACATATATACACACTGACTATATACACCCACCACATACATATATACACACTGACTATATACACCGACCACATACATATATACACACTGACTATATACACCGACCACATACATATATACACACTGACTATATACACCGACCAGATACATGTATACACACTGACTATACACACCGACCAGATACATGTATACACACTGACTATATACACCGATCACATACATGTATACACACTGACTATATACACCGACCAGATACATGTATACACACTGACTATATACACCGACCAGATACATATATACACACTGACTATATACACCGACCACATACATATATACACACTGACTATATACACCCACCACATACATATATACACACTGACTATATACACCGACCACATTTATACACACTGACTATATACACCGACCACATACATGTATACACACTGACTATATACACCCACCACATACATATATACACACTGACTATATACACTGACCACATACATGTATACACACTGACTATATACACCCACCACATACATATATACACACTGACTATATACACCGACCACATACATATATACACACTGACTATATACACCGACCAGATACATATATACACACACTGACTATATACACCCACCACATACATATATACACACTGACTATATACACCGATCACATACATGTATACACACTGACTATATACACCCACCACATACATATATACACACTGACTATATACACCGACCACATACATATATACACACTGACTATATACACCGACCAGATACATATATACACACACTGACTATATACACCCACCACATACATATATACACACTGACTATATACACCGACCACATACATATATACACACTGACTATATACACCCACCACATACATATATACACACTGACTATATACACCGACCAGATACATATATACACACTGACTATATACACACAGACCAGATACATGTATACACACTGACTATATACACCGATCACATACATGTATACACACTGACTATATACACCGACCACATACATATATACACACTGACTATATACACCGACCACATACATATATACACACTGACTATATACACCGACCACATACATATATACACACTGACTATACACACCGACCAGATACATGTATACACACTGACTATATACACCGATCACATACATGTATACACACTGACTATATACACCGACCAGATACATGTATACACACTGACTATATACACCGACCAGATACATATATACACACTGACTATATACACCGACCAGATACATGTATACACACTGACTATATACACCGACCAGATACATATATACACACTGACTATATACACCGACCAGATACATATATACACACTGACTATATACACCGACCACATACATATATACACACTGACTATATACACCGACCACATACATATATACACACTGACTATATACACCGACCACATACATATATACACACTGACTATATACACCGACCACATACATATATACACACTGACTATATACACCGACCAGATACATGTATACACACTGACTATATACACCGACCAGATACATATATACACACTGACTATATACACCGACCAGATACATGTATACACACTGACTATATACACCGACCACATACATATATACACACTGACTATATACACCGACCACATACATATATACACACTGACTATATACACCGACCACATACATATATACACACTGACTATATACACTGACCACATACATATATACACACTGACTATATACACCGACCAGATACATATATACACACTGACTATATACACCGACCAGATACATGTATACACACTGACTATATACACCGACCAGATACATATATACACACTGACTATATACACCGACCAGATACATATATACACACTGACTATATACACCGACCACATACATATATACACACTGACTATATACACCGACCACATACATATATACACACTGACTATATACACCGACCAGATACATATATACACACTGACTATATACACCGACCACATACATATATACACACTGACTATATACACCGACCACATAATATATACACACTGACTATATACACCGACCACATACATATATACACACTGACTATATACACCGACCAGATACATATATACACACTGACTATATACACCGACCACATACATGTATACACACTGACTATATACACCGACCAGATACATGTATACACACTGACTATATACACCGACCAGATACATGTATACACACTGACTATATACACCGACCAGATACATATATACACACTGACTATATACACCGACCACATACATATATACACACTGACTATATACACCGACCACATACATATATACACACTGACTATATACACTGACCACATACATATATACACCCACCACATACATATATACACACTGACTATATACACCGACCACATACATATATACACACTGACTATATACACTGACCACATACATATATACACACTGACTATATACACCGACCACATACATATATACACACTGACTATATACACCGACCACATACATATATACACACTGACTATATACACCGACCACATACATATATACACACTGACTATATACACCGACCACATACATATATACACACTGACTATATACACACTGACTATATACACCCACCAGATACATATATACACACTGACTATATACACCCACCAGATACATGTATACACACTGACTATATACACCGATCACATACATATATACACACTGACTATATACACCGACCACATACATATATACACACTGACTATATACACCCACCACATACATATATACACACTGACTATATACACCGACCAGATACATATATACACACTGACTATATACACCGACCAGATACATATATACACACACTGACTATATACACCCACCAGATACATATATACACACTGACTATATACACCGACCACATACATATATACACACTGACTATATACACCGACCACATACATATATACACACTGACTATATACACCGACCACATACATATATACACACTGACTATATACACCGACCACATACATATATACACACTGACTATATACACCGACCACATACATATATACACACTGACTATATACACCGACCACATATATACACACTGACTATATACACCGACCACATATATACACACTGACTATATACACTAACCACATACATATATACACACTGACTATATACACCCACCAGATACATGTATACACACTGACTATATACACCGACCAGATACATATATACACACTGACTATATACACCCACCAGATACATATATACACACTGACTATATACACCGATCACATACATATATATACACACTGACTATATACACCGACCACATACATATATACACACTGACTATATACACACCGACCACATACATATATACACACTGACTATATACACCGACCACATACATATATACACACTGACTATATACACTGACCACATACATATATACACACTGACTATATACACACTGACTATATACACCCACCAGATACATATATACACACTGACTATATACACCCACCACATACATATATACACACTGACTATATACACCCACCACATACATATATACACACTGACTATATACACACTGACTATATACACCCACCAGATACATATATACACACTGACTATATACACCCACCACATACATATATACACACTGACTATACACACCGACCAGATACATATATACACACTGACTATATACACCGACCACATACATATATACACACTGACTATATACACCGACCACATACATATATACACACTGACTATATACACCCACCACATACATATATACACACTGACTATATACACCGACCACATACATATATACACACTGACTATATACACCGACCACATAGATATATACACACACTGACTATATACACCCACCAGATACATATATACACACTGACTATATACACCCACCACATACATATATACACACTGACTATATGCACCCACCAGATACATGTATACACACTGACTATATACACCAACCACATACATATATACACACTGACTATATACACGGACCAGATACATGTATACACACTGACTATATACACCGACCAGATACATATATACACACTGACTATATACACCCACCAGATACATATATACACACTGACTATATACACCCACCAGATACATATATACACACTGACTATATACACCGACCAGATACATGTATACACACTGACTATATACACCGACCAGATACATATATACACACTGACTATATACACCGACCACATACATATATACACCGACCACATACATATATACACACTGACTATATACACCGACCAGATACATATATACACACACTGACTATATACCCCCACCACATACATATATACACACTGACTATATACACCGACCACATACATATATACACACTGACTATATACACCGACCACATACATATATACACACTGACTATATACACCGACCACATACATATATACACACTGACTATATACACTGACCACATACATATATACACACTGACTATATACACCGACCACATACATATATACACACTGACTATATACACCGACCACATACATATATACACACTGACTATATACACCCACCACATACATATATACACACTGACTATATACACCGACCAGATACATATATACACACTGACAATATACACCGACCACATACATATATACACACTGACTATATACACCCACCACATACATATATACACACTGACTATATACACCCACCACATACATATATACACACTGACTATATACACCCACCAGATACATATATACACACTGACTATATACACCCACCACATACATATATACACACTGACTATATACACCCACCACATACATATATACACACTGACTATATACACCGACCAGATACATATATACACACTGACTATATACACCCACCACATACATATATACACACTGACTATATACACCGACCAGATACATATATACACACTGACAATATACACCGACCACATACATATATACACACTGACTATATACACCCACCAGATACATATATACACACTGACTATATACACCGACCAGATACATATATACACCGACCACATACATATATACACACTGACTATATACACCGACCAGATACATATATACACACTGACTATATACACCGACCAGATACATATATACACACTGACTATATACACCCACCACATACATATATACACACTGACTATATACACCGACCAGATACATATATACACACTGACTATATACACCGACCACATACATATATACACACTGACTATATACACCCACCACATACATATATACACACTGACTATATACACCGACCACATATATATATATACACACTGACTATATACACCGACCACATACATATATACACACTGACTATATACACCCACCACATACATATATACACACTGACTATATACACCCACCAGATACATATGTACACACTGACTATATACACCGACCACATACATATATACACACTGACTATATACACCCACCACATACATATATACACACTGACTATATACACCCACCAGATACATATATACACCCTGACTATATACACCGACCACATACATATATACACACTGACTATATACACCCACCAGATACATATATACACACTGACTATATACACCCACCACATACATATATACACACTGACTATATACACCCACCACATACATATATACACACTGACTATATACACCGACCAGATACATGTATACACACTGACTATACACACCGACCAGATACATATATACACACTGACTATATACACCCACCACATACATATATACACACTGACTATATACACCCACCACATACATATATACACACTGACTATATACACCCACCAGATACATATATACACACTGACTATATATACCGACCACATACATATATACACACTGACTATATACACCGACCACATACATATATACACACTGACTATATACACCGACCAGATACATATATACACACTGACTATATACACCGACCACATATATACACACTGACTATATACACCGACCACATACATGTATACACACTGACTATATACACCCACCACATACATATATACACACTGACTATATACACACTGACTATATACACCCACCAGATACATATATACACACTGACTATATACACCCACCACATACATATATACACACTGACTATATACACCCACCACATACATATATACACACTGACTATATACACCGACCAGATACATGTATACACACTGACTATACACACCGACCAGATACATATATACACACTGACTATATACACCCACCACATACATATATACACACTGACTATATACACCCACCACATACATATATATACACACTGACTATATACACCGACCACATACATATATACACACTGACTATATACACCCACCACATACATATATATACACACTGACTATATACACCGACCACATACATATATACACACTGACCATATACACCGACCACATACATATATACACACTGACTATATACACCCACCACATACGTATATACACACTGACTATATACACACTGACTATATACACCCACCAGATACATATATACACACTGACTATATACACCCACCACATACATATATACACACTGACTATATACACCCACCACATACATATATATATATACACACTGACTATATACACCGACCACATACATATATACACACTGACTATATACACCGACCACATACATATATACACACTGACTATATACACCTTCCAGATACATATATACACACTGACTATATACACCGACCACATACATATATACACACTGACTATATACACCGACCACATACATATATATATATATATATATATATATATATATACACACTGACCACATACATATATACACACTGACTATATACACCTTCCAGATACATATATACACACTGACTATATACACCGACCACATACATATATACACACTGACTATATACACCGACCACATACATATATACACACTGACTATATACACCGACCAGATACATATATACACACTGACTATATACACCCACCACATACATATATACACACTGACTATATACACCCACCACATACATATATACACACTGACTATATACACCGACCACATATATACACACTGACTATATACACCCACCACATACATATATACACACTGACTATATACACCCACCACATACATATATACACACTGACTATATACACCCACCAGATACATATATACACACTGACTATATACACCCACCACATACATATATACACACTGACTATATACACCCACCACATACATATATATATATACACACTGACTATATACACCGACCACATACATATATACACACTGACTATATACACCGACCACATACATATATACACACTGACTATATACACCTTCCAGATACATATATACACACACTGACTATATACCCCCACCACATACATATATACACACTGACTATATACACCGACCACATACATATATACACACTGACTATATACACCCACCACATACATATATACACACTGACTATATACACCGACCAGATACATATATATATATATACACACTGACTATATACACCGACCACATACATATATACACACTGACTATATACACACTGACTATATACACCCACCAGATACATATATACACACTGACTATATACACCCACCAGATACATGTATACACACTGACTATATACACCGATCACATACATATATACACACTGACTATATACACCCACCACATACATATATACACACTGACTATATACACCGACCACATACATATATACACACTGACTATATACACCGACCACATACATATATACACACTGACTATATACACCGACCACATACATATATACACACTGACTATATACACCCACCACATACATATATACACACTGACTATATACACCCACCACATACATATATACACACTGACTATATACACCGACCACATACATATATACACACTGACTATATACACCGACCACATACATATATACACACTGACTATATACACACAGACCAGATACATGTATACACACTGACTATATACACCGACCACATACATGTATACACACTGACTATATACACCGACCACATACATATATACACACTGACTATATACACCGACCAGATACATATATACACACTGACTATATACACCCACCACATACATATATACACACTGACTATATACACCGACCACATACATATATACACACTGACTATATACACCGACCACATACATATATACACACTGACTATATACACCCACCACATACAGATATACGCACTGACTATATACACCGACCAGATACATATATATACACACTGACTATATAGACCCACCACATACATATATACACACTGACTATATACACCCACCACATACATATATACACACTGACTATATACACCCACCACATACATATATACACACTGACTATATACACCCACCACATACATATATACACACTGACTATATACACCGATCACATACATGTATACACACTGACTATATACACCGACCACATACATATATACACACTGACTATATACACCGACCAGATACATATATATATACACACTGACTATATACACTGACCAGATACATGTATACACACTGACTATATACACCGACCAGATACATATATACACACTGACTATATACACTGACCACATACATATATACACACTGACTATATACACCTTCCAGATACATATATACACACACTGACTATATACACTGACCACATACATATATACACACTGACTATATACACCGACCAGATACATATATATACACACTGACTATATACACCCACCACATACATATATACACACTGACTATATACACCCACCACATACATATATACACACTGACTATATACACCGACCACATACATATATACACACTGACTATATACACCGACCACATACATATATACACACTGACTATATACACCGACCAGATACATATATACACACTGACTATATACACCGACCACATATATACACACTGACTATATACACCGACCACATACATGTATACACACTGACTATATACACCCACCACATACATATATACACACTGACTATATACACACTGACTATATACACCCACCAGATACATATATACACACTGACTATATACACCCACCACATACATATATACACACTGACTATATACACCCACCACATACATATATACACACTGACTATATACACCGACCAGATACATGTATACACACTGACTATACACACCGACCAGATACATATATACACACTGACTATATACACCCACCACATACATATATACACACTGACTATATACACCCACCACATACATATATATACACACTGACTATATACACCGACCACATACATATATACACACTGACTATATACACCCACCACATACATATATATACACACTGACTATATACACCGACCACATACATATATACACACTGACTATATACACCGACCACATACATATATACACACTGACTATATACACCCACCACATACGTATATACACACTGACTATATACACACTGACTATATACACCCACCAGATACATATATACACACTGACTATATACACCCACCACATACATATATACACACTGACTATATACACCCACCACATACATATATATATATACACACTGACTATATACACCGACCACATACATATATACACACTGACTATATACACCGACCACATACATATATACACACTGACTATATACACCTTCCAGATACATATATACACACTGACTATATACACCGACCACATACATATATACACACTGACTATATACACCGACCACATACATATATATATATATATATATATATATATATATATATATATATATATATATACACACTGACCACATACATATATACACACTGACTATATACACCTTCCAGATACATATATACACACTGACTATATACACCGACCACATACATATATACACACTGACTATATACACCGACCACATACATATATACACACTGACTATATACA